>NW_019214881.1:0-45449 GCF_002532875.2 Varroa jacobsoni | reverse complement strand
TTATTACATGTATCTACCTAAGAAGCGGCTTAATCTAACGATTTACTGCCCAGCGTAAACGTTATATACTGTCCCACCGTTCGTTATAATACTACAGTGCTTAGAGCTAAATCTTTTCATTGAAGAACAAATGATAATCGTATGAATCAATATTTCCTATTTCGTCATTCGGACTACCTAGCATCACGTCTAAAGCATGGTCCATTGACTATTCTATCAGCTTTATGTACGCTTGACCGGCGTACAAATATTCTCATCTTATCTTCACGCTTTTATAAAGAACCATTAGTGGTACAGGTGTGGCATACATTCGCTAAAACAAGGCATTGCATAGTGCATCATCCAAACAAAGATGGACCAACGCCCTAATCTGAACTATCTTCGCGCGCAGCTATCTACTTTTATGAAGCCTCTGGATGCGACACTTTGTTATACTAATACTGCTTAGCGAACGCTGAGCGGATATTTGCAGCGAGGTGTACGTTGACCTTTTTTGTTTGATTCTCTGTATAACTGAGATTTTTTCTAACTTTCTGAAAACGTTAAGCGCATCACTGGCTACGTGAGCGGTCTCGGCCACCAAGCGCATACTCATGCTGCACGTACAATGAAGAATTTACAAAATCAGCTGGTACAGTTTCATCTAACACTATTCCATGTAAACAAGTTAACATACATTAACAGCGAATCTGTGCCTCGGCATTGGGCAAGGAACTATGTATGTTGTGTTTATACTGTAAGTTGCTTCTGCCCCTGTCATGTCAAGATAGAGCTGATTTCCGAATTTTACGATTTCCCATGTTTTACTACATGGGCTCGTCTGCAGCAAATTTAGAAGAACACAACCGCTTCTTGGAAACAAATACCAAGAGCACCTAGACCTTCCAGTTATCATATTGTATAATAAATAAATAGCTGAACAGCTTTACTGAGCATTGAACGTACGTGAGCCCCAATAATAAAAAAACATCTGACGCTTTAAAGGTGAGTTCGTTTTTCTAGATTATGTTTGGGCAAAACTATCCAAGTCAGTCAGAGTATAAAAAGTAGATATCGAACTGCAACGCTACGTGTCACCTAAGTTAGATTGCGCGTTGGATCGAAAACGGAATACGTTCTCAAAGCATTGTTGTCAGTAGTGAAGGGTCTTGCAGTGTGGCGTATAGAAGATCAAAGAAGCCCCACATAGGTGTTTCCGTTTCAGTACAGTCAACAGTCCGGCCACCGAAACGGACGCGTTCCTTACTTTTCTCAGTGGAACCTGCAATGTCTAGCCAGGTTCGTCGTGTAGTAATATAGTCAGAAGGAGTAAGAAGAGAGATCATTTTTGCTTCTCTTTATTGCATCCTATTGTGTGCGTATTTATGTTGGACGCAGGAAATCAGCTATTTCTTATTAACCAGGAGCAGACTACAGAGTCGAAGAACCTCACGTACCTCGCTACTAGTGCTATGCCAATATAGATCCTTCACGGGGTAGTTCTACAAGTAAATTATACTTCCCATTTTGAGCAAAGAAGCAATCAGCGTGGTGCTTTCCACCAGGATCAAGCAGTTGCAGATATATTAAGTTTGCTTATTATACTGGGACATACTGATCTATTAATCAAGAACTGCATGAGTTGAAACGATAGTTAGAGTTAGGAGAAACATGACTTTCTAATTATGGGCACAGTAAGTTCTGGCCATTTTCTCAGCTGTAAATTTACCCCTCTCTGCTTGCAGCAAACCTGTGTTTTACGAATGGCATATCTGCTTCTTTCCCAAACGCGTTTATAAAATTCAAATGGTATCCATCGATTCAGCATAAGGCTTATATTATGTAGCCAAGCGCATTTGCTCACTATCTGCTCGCAGGTTGACTTTTCTAGAAAAAACGATTGGCACGGCTTCATCAGCTGTTTACCGTTTACTGTGTTCGTCTGCCAGATCTATAGCACGATTTCGAATATTTTTCCCTTCAGAAGAATAACTCGAAACACAACGGGTCGCGTGTTTACGCGCTAATATTGAGGACACGTGCTGGTCTATGTGCTTCGTTTTGTGACGGGACCCAAGCACCTCACTGAGTGCCTAACGGCGGTGCTGAACGTAACACTTTAAAAAAACCTTGGCGACAGTAATAAGCCGGTGAATGGATACATTGCATTTTGACCTTTATAAGTGCGTTTGATTAATTACAACCTCTTGCTATTTCTCGTTTAATATAGTTCGTGGTCCTACATAGGCCTTCTTGAACTTGAACAGTCATGACAGATTCACTAAATACAGTTCTCTAGTAGGAAGAACTACTACTTAAAGAAGAATTGGAACATTTTTTATT
Organism: Varroa jacobsoni; assembly: GCF_002532875.2. Taxonomy (NCBI): domain Eukaryota; kingdom Metazoa; phylum Arthropoda; class Arachnida; order Mesostigmata; family Varroidae; genus Varroa; species Varroa jacobsoni. Next base: position 43,127 of record NW_019214881.1, on the reverse strand, counting down.
GAATAGCAACTAAACATTAGTGCAGTTTTACGACTTATATATATATATATATATATATGGCTGTGTATAACTACTCCTCTATGTCTGTATATATTCCCGTGAAGTTCTCTTGTGTGAGCATTAATGTAAAACTAATCACGTATTGGCGTCCCACCTCTTCCTCATAACAAAATAGGACGAAATAGTTCAGTGCTGCAATGCCACAGTATCGCAGACGCTGTTATCTTTAGGCTTAATTACCAAGTACTTCAGTAGAAGCTAGTTTTCGCTCTAAAGATGTGTCTTTTTACACACGACTATTGCTGATTTAAGCATGAAAGGTGTGTAGCTTTTTGCCCTTAACAACAAATCGATGTTTTAAAGTATAATCCAATTAGCTCGAACTGTCGTACCAGACGGTCCGCGCTACGGTACAGCAGTTTTCCTAAAAAAGAATACACCTTATTTTAGAGCATCAGTCAAATCCTAACAACGACTTTGGTCAAGGAAACCGTAATCGTCTAAAGCAACACTGGAAGACGCCTACGAGAGGGAAAAGCGGAGTGTAAAAATGGCCGAGTATTAGGCAGAAGTGTCAAAAAAACTTCACCCTATTTACTACTACCGTGTATAATTTCAGAATGTGCACCATCATAAAATATACAAACATAAAACAAAAAGGAGTATTTACAATGCGGTCGTATTTGGTATTCATCAAAAACAGTTTCTTATTGGATATCTACAAAAGTTGACTTCGTATTGGGATTTCCATTAGTGATGTTAACCGGCTTATATTCCATAAATTATATTAAAGCAACCGATTAGTTGAAATAACTGTCAGAGGGTTTCCTCTGAACAAATGGAGATCTGAAATGGGATATGAACAGCATAGAATATTGTGTCTGAGCGCCTATCTTAAGTGACAAGTTCTACGTTGCATTGAATCGCTTTTATCGAAGTTTGCTATCGCAAGTTAAACAGGTATAATAGCACAACTAACCTAACAACTAAATTGACTGTTATACTTATTTGTCTATTTTTCTTCGGTCAGATTTGTCTACAGATCACTGTTGTTCTAAAACGCCTCAACGCATCGTGCCGCTGGTTGCGCGGGCTGACGTTTTTTCGACTAAATTTATTTGTACTTCTTTTGCACTCCTTATTTTTTTTTTTGGATTTGCACTAAACACTGGCCTTTTCTGTCAATGGGCAGTTTTATACTGGCCAACATGCATCTTTCATAATTCTGTTGTCGTGAGATTAGCTTATACGTAGGTCTACGCATGTATGTAGGTCCTTGTATAAGAGGTCCTTTATTTAGTTGGCCCTAAAATACAGCAGAACCTTCGCAGATCCCTCAATAATTTCAGTTTTTTTTCCTTTCGTATACGTGAAAATTTCGTTCATGTAGAATTGACTATCAGAGATTTTCTCCATTCCAGCTTATCTTCGACCACTACAAAATTCAAGGCTGTACTAATAGATGGTGTTAAGTCTGCTTTCTCTATAGCGTAAAAGCAAACATCTGCCAAGCGATATAACAGCTCTAGTAGGTCGGCCACGGCTAGCAGGGCAAATGCAATTTTCGATTCGCCCCACGTTTCCTAGTTTCCCCACCCCTTCTTGATGTTCCATAGTATGTAAGTGGGATTCTGTAGGATGCTGAGATCTGTGGCCTTTGCCACTGATAGATAGTAAAGCCTCACTGCCAGCGCGTCGGCTAGAGAATGGTCGAGTAGGGCTTGGGCGTGTAATTGAATTTTCCACTGCTCTGAGCCTCCCTTGTGACAGGCTATGAGCGGCCCATCCACAGTCGTTGGAGTCGTTGTTGGCCACGCTGGAATGACGGACCATGTTCGAACGTTCACTAGACCGACGGATGTTGCTGTCCGCTCTCGGACCAATTTTATTTTTATAATTAGCTACTCCATTACCTGGATCGTAGTACTAGCCGTCGCTCAAGAAGGCGAACAGCTATGGGAGAAAACGCGGTTTAAAAGTAAGTTCCGAGGAGGTACAAACAGGGAACACGATAGTGTCTTCGTGTTTTTCCTTCTTCGGTTGATCTTTGTATGGGCGTGTAATGCGTTCGATGTGAACTAATGGATCCTTTAGAACTACTGAATTACATCAACACAAATGAATTAGTATTTAACAATGTAGACACATGACTAGACATAGATATGCAGCAAAAAATATACCTTATATTTGTATATTAGAACTTAAGAAAGGCCCGGATTTACCTGTTTTGTTAGCTAACTTTATTTCTATATTTTGGCAAGACTCACTCGTGGATCGCAGGTTCTTCGCAGAGACGTATAAGCAGATGACAGCCAAGTTCTGTAGATCAAGATCCGTAGCAATTTTCCCAAAGTTCGCTATAATCTGTAGATAGAAAGTTTTGTATAAACCGGGGTTATTAGTCGTAGTCCACTGAGTACCGCGGCCATGTTCACTATCTTGGTCCTATTCAGGACATTCGTAAGTAACCTACACAAATCGTAGCAGATGATGTCCAATTTGACTTTAGCATCCATTTCTGGAATTCTATTTTCTCTTTCGCATCTAACAGATCCGTTGTGTGTAGTTAAAATGGAATATCCGCCTCAGACGGAACTAAAACGAGCCAACTATACAATATAAATATAGGTTCTTCCGCGGTGTATTTAGGTTAGTTCATTATTTACTGAGTCAGCGGTGTAAGCTAGAGCGTCATACAGGTATTCCCTTTTTAAATCTTTCAATCCGATGGCCCTTCCCTGAATGGAAACCCTGGAGATCGTCCCTTGCTGAAGCATCGCAAGTTGTTTTTCTGGACCTACTTGCGGGGGATTCAAGTTTGCTCGGATCGCAGCTGAGATGAAAATATATAGTTTGAAAAACGACGTTCGTAGGAACGAAACACTCTACATTTAGAAGGAAATAGCATTAAACCTCTATAAGTAATGTCGCCGAATCACGCGGCGGTGTTTTTATCATATTAAAAACTGAAATATTGCTGTTCAGTGTTCAAAAAAAGAAAAGAACTTTCAAGGCGAAAATTGTCACAAGCTATTTTTGCATTGAAACTAAGTTAACACCACTAAGGAAGTTCTCTAGGGAATGAAACAACTGATAGTCTAATGGTGTAAAATTCCTTTCTAATCTCACCAAACACCTCTTTTTGCGTCAGTTTGCCACAGATTATGGAGCAATTTTTCGTTCTTTCTTTACTGTCGTACGTAATTTACTTGTCACTACATGTAGTCAACCGCTATAGAAAAGGCTAGGTTTTCTTGCATTTCTGTAAAGTTTCGCAGATGGAGATGTATCGAGTAAATTGGTCCAAATCGTACGGCATCCAAACATCGCACTTATTTTTGTACCCAACTTTCTTAAAATGATTTGGTTAAAAAACATTGTTTGGTGACATATCTTTAGTTAATTAGCTATACTGTGTCGGTCTTGCTTAACTTCCGTGATCGTCTTGTGAATTTTTTCATAATTCATTAAATTTCTTCAACGAAAGTGGCAGAAGCATCTTTGGACATTTTTTCCAACAACTTGTCTGGACCATCAGCAGCACAAATTTGTTTATGGATCGGAGGAGCACTTATGCCTTTGTCGTGATCCAACTGTGAAATACAGCCCATTTTTGCAGAAGCGTTATTCAACTTCGAGGCGTTCTATTTTAGGTCTGAATAAGGACATCTCCACAATTTATACACGTCGACTACTGTGAAACATCGGGTTTTAGATAATACCACACGATGTGGTTTATGACTTTAAGGCCATCTAGCTAGAAAAACCGTCAACACATTTAGATCACCCTAATTGTGAGTTACACATAACATCTCTCAATTGTAGCAAAGCTTTGAGTTGCCAAGTTTGATTTGCAAAAGCAGTACTTGTTCCGATCCAATTAGTTTCCCATCAATGTATAAATGCGGTCACGGTAATAAGCAGGTTTTGTAGCGTTAACGTTAGTTTCGATATAGAAGCACAGCTTTAATAGAACCACAGCATGCCCTTGTCAAATGTTGTGATCTGAAGACTAACGTGTTATCTCGCCGCTCGGTAGAATTGGTTCGACGTCTCGATCTTCTAACCGTACCTCATAACGAATTCTGCGGCTCCACCTTTAGAGAGATCCCCTCTCCAGCTTGGTCTAACTGATCCTAGCTTCAGAGAACGCCCCAGCATTTTGTTTAGGTAACAGATGTTCGCACTTGCGATTCACTGGGAACCTAAATAGGTAGCTTTAGGTTAACATGCGTCTTTAGATATCTGCTCTCAGAATAAAAAAAAATAGCGTTACGTTTATGTAGGCTTCTCATTTGAGAAGCTCCAGTCTCGGCAAAAAACAGAGTAAACAATGTGCGTAGAATTTCAATTAAGCGAATGTTGGAAGATGCATTATCAAAATTATATGAACAGAAATCTAACCTATAGGAGAACGAGTGCGATGCATATATTTGGACAAATGAATTTGAATATGGTTAGGTTAGGTTAGGTTTTGCATAAATTTGTCACGGTAAACGTAACTAATGTAAGAACTATCAAATGAACTTAGCTTAATTATAAGGGTCGTTCAATGCCAATCTCACAATATCCTCGGACAGGTATGCCCTTGGGGCGTCAGCGGAGTAACGAAATATTGTTTAAGGATAAACTGATTGCACGCTTGCACAGGTATACCTGTGCAAGTGTGTGCGTATATAAGAGGTTACCCATACGTTTGGAAAAAGTCAGTCGTTCCTTTAGTTCAACTGACATGGTTGACCACGACCAGGATGACAGCGAGATCTAGTGGTTACATATACTACGCTATATACTGTAACGCTTCGATAATCTTCAGCTTTGGCAAGCAAGAAAAACGAAAAGCTCCTATTGGTTTCTTCACCTTCAAGTGAGGTCTCTTTGATGAGTTCATTCGTTTATCGCACTTCGTTTACACATATCCTATGAAAAAATTCCCTCGTAGTCGACTAAACATAATTTGTGTGACCATCGTAGAGCGTAGTGGATTTTGTATTCGATTTTCTTCATATTAAAGGAGGTCCGTTGGCTTGACCAGACTAAATAACTGCTAAATAACTAAAAATTCGTTATAGGATTCGTCATATTATAATTCCAATAGTTTCTGATACGAAATAGATCAACCACTAATGGAATGGATACGTACAAGTTATTATCAATTATAGACGGAGGGTTAGGAGTAGAATGGTACATAAAAAAACATAGGTTTCCAATTACGAAAAAAGAAGCTTTAAGGGAAGCATCTTTTTTGGCCTACTGAAGTAATTTTTTGTCTACTAGGTAAAACCAATCTAGATCGAAACTTATTTGCAAGTAACTCCGAAGGTAAGTTTCATAAACTTTCTTTTTTAATGAAGTTGCCATCCGCTTCAAGATTTTTTACCTCAGGACGTAGGCTAGCAAAGCATCACCTTCATGAAACAATGAATGTTCTGAACTCTTGAATGTCATGAAAGAATCAGTGAAAGTGATTGACAAAAATTTCTTTCAGATGAAGTCAATATCAAGTAGAGTAACGTTAAGTTAAGTAAAGTAAATTAATATTATTTAAAAAAAATATTAATAATATTAAAATATAAAAAATATTAAAACTAAATGAAATTTGCTGTAGTGGAGCAATAGCACCCAATACTAAGGTGTTTTTATCAGATTGTAGTTAGTAATATCTGCAATAATAAGGATTTTCCATGTAGGAACTATTTTCGACGTGTGATATGTGCAGTTGTGATTAGATAGTGCAGCAAAAAACGTCTCGTCCAAAGACAGACGGAAACTCATGCAGCAAACCTTCTTCCGGCTGTCCACAGCTAAAGACAGAAATGATCAGACAGCTAAAGGCCATGCTCTAGTCTTCGGGTTGGGCTCTGGCAATCAGTGTCTACATGAAGAGCTGCTAAAAACTAAAGAAAGTTAATCATAAAAAGAACTATCTGCGTACCACCCTGGGCCGTCCGTCAAAGACCCGTCTATAGTCATATTGGTCCTCGTCCAAAAGAAAAGCAATACCCAAGCTAATTTTTACCAATGTGTCGATGTAATCACGTGACAAATAAAGGCCACAACTCCGCGTGGTACTTGTATTGAATATTGCCAATTACCGGGCGCCTTGCCTCTCGATTACGTGCAGTAGCAAGATCGGGTTATGGAGCCCAAAAGCTGACTATTGCTAGCCGTATACCCCTGCTGCGGGCACTTCAGGGAGGTCATAGAGGCAATGGCCTGTGAACATCGTATCGCCTATCGCTGCCCTAATGCGATTGTGGGGGCAATAAAAATGAATATTTACCTCCTTTTGCAGGCATCGTTTCTACTGCAGCCCATTATGTCATCTTGTACCAGCCTTCCCTCTATGTGGCCAAGATGGCGAAATTAACAGTGCCTATACCAGTGGTGATGGTTGCCTCAAGTCGAACCAACGTGCAAGTCCTATAATAGCTCATCGGGGTTTAAAAAGGAAGTGAGCTATTTAATTTTATGCTTATTAAGTAAAGGTGTCGTATGGCTTGCTCAGCTTAGAAAATTAATCGGGGGCGACACATGTAAATTTCCTTAATATTTCTAACAACGATCGTCTTAAGCAATACTCCACTCTCTGTTCAGATTTCTGAATTTATGGTCGACCGAATGAAATAGATCCTTCCTAATGGATCCTGAACGCATAGCTTCAATGAAACATTTTACGTTACGTTTTACCCTGAACGCGTAAAGCAACTATAGAATAGCTCGACTATGCATATGCAGTACATCAGCGTTTAAACTATAAGGTGCTAACAGCCTCATTTTGCAATTCGAATCCAGAGTTACTCAATGAAAACCTATACCGACATTTAACCCTATACATATAAGAAAAACCTATAATGAATCCAGCGTCGACAAAATTCGTTATACTAGTTTCGATCTATCCAATTTTCGACGATTTGTCCTTAAAGGCTCTTACTGAAAATATAGCCTGCCAAAATACCTCCGCTATCTTTTTGCCGTGCTCTAGTAGAAAAGCAAGCGCAAACAGTTGCCGCTGGAATACCATTTTAAGAGTGTTTTGTTCCCCAAAAGCCTTTGCTGCCCAACCTTCGTTTCTGTGTTATGGTGCATCGTGCGCTAGTCGGGTACTCTATCATTTACGTTCAAATTGCTGAACCAAAGGCACGAAGGTCCACACTTAAACCTGTACTAGAAGTCTATTCACGCGCTTCGAAGCAAGACGCCAACGCTTTTTCCGCTAGACATATCGCCACGTTCCTAGTAACTTTCCTCTCAGTTTTTTTAAGACTAACATTTAAGCCGTTGGCTGTAATTTCAGATGACTTTTGCTAGACTCAACGAGACTTTTCTCCAACAAATGCACGAGGCACCATGGTAACAATGTGCTATAGCAGTCATTTGCTGATGCCACTGAAATATGGGTTTGCGATAGGCGCGCGCTCAAGGTTACGATAGCAACGAGCTTGAATAAATGTACATTAGTCACCTAGACAACGCCGCTATCGACCATTACCGTTTTGCCCTTCTTAACGATCGATTACATGCGTCTGTTATGAATGCGGTTAGATGACGGAGGCGTACACAATCTCGGATATTGACATATTTGTGTACATGGTGGAATCAGCAAACTTTAATACATTATAAAGAAAATAGAGTACGAAATGTGGTACGCATTTTCTGTCTATCTATCCTACCGAAATCAATGACCATCCTACCCGCGCTGCTCGCCGGCCCTCAGCATTAACTAAACACGAATATCTTTTTTTTTTTTTTTTTTTATAACGCTTGTCTGTGAATTTCCATTAGAATTTTACGATGCAACATAATAACGCATATAAATCTTTCGACATGAGCTTTTCATGCTATATATTCAAGGAGGTTAAATGGCTATATTCATGTGTCGAGCTATGTGTAACCTCAAAAAACATGAAACCTTTACTAAGCACGCGAGAGCATTTGGCTAGGTGAAAAGTCGACCAAGTTTGTGCCATCGGGCTTCCTTCTAATGGGGCTGCTATTTGCCTCCAGCATTTTGTGTTCGGTGGTACAATAAATATAAAAGCGTTTCTTCCTAGCACAACTTTGTTCATTTGTTTTAAGCCTTGAACAAAGCACTCAAAAAGAACACAAAGTGCCCCTTCGGGTTGACACCTATTTTTACTGGTCGTTTCTTTTAGCAAGCATCCGTTGATCTGCCATTCTGTGCGCAAAACGTTTTGCTAGAATCAAACCAGTTCTGCCTAGAACGCTTTATTTAGAACAAAACCAAGAACTTTTAATGGCGAGGATGAGAAATTCAGCTTTGAAGTGGGAGCAGAAGCGAGCTATTACGAACGTCTGTATAAGCTAGATTTCTTTGTTGCGGGCCTTTACCGCGGATCAAGACTGTGTTGGACAGAGCCCCATTTTCTTTTCAGCCTAACTATAAACTGATGCAGAAACGCTATTAGGTGTACTCCTGATCATTTGAGTCGCTTTCGAAGCCAGGATTTTTGGAGGGCTTAATGGCATAAGCAAAATACATCGTGCAGGACACATTTGGCAGGGCGTTAACGAATCATCGTTCTATTCGCTATTAGTATTAAAAAATTATTCTCCTGTTTAGAGAACGACGACTATCAAGTGCTTTATACCCGACTCGAATCATAGAAGCCTCGAAGCTGGTAACAGATACATGTAGTGAACGTGTTCGTAAGGAATATCCCTCCTGAAACATGCAGATAGGTTCATCTATGTATATGTGGTTCATTTAGATATAAATTCGTTATTCTATCATTGACTGCAAAGATTTGCTATTTGCCTATAAACAAACGATGCCATTTTTGCCTTAATTTAGATGGAACACCCTATAGGTACAGAAGTGCCTCGTTATACTCATGCATATTTAGAAACTTTGAGCCAATAGTAAACGTCGAACGCAACATACACATAAACGCTTCGTGTAAAAATTTCAGTCGCTTTGAATTGCTTGGACGTCTCGAAACATATAATGATCTCCGCCTGAGAGAGCGAAGAGGGGAAATTAGTTCCCGGGGGACCTAGTCCTTCTCACCAACGCTATCAGACGAAAGGTGCCAAGACGTGTGCGCGAAGGGGGACAAGGCACACGCTGTCGAACAGACGCCAGTTCACAAGAGAGCCGATTTTTCAGCCCACTTGTTATACCAGCGGGTCGGAGGTAGTCGTCGGGGGAGAAACAGCCTATTATGCAGGAAGCTTGCTTAAGTCCATAAAGTTGAGTGACACTGGGACAGGGCGCCCCCTTACATTTGAAAAACGAGCACATGAAACCGGGACTTCGTGTCGGACATACGAGCTAGGTGCTTGCTGCGTACCTGCTTAGTCTATGCTGAAAGCGTGCTAGTTAATTTGGTATGCCCACAGCCGGAACCGGACGCTCCAAGCGGAAACCCCCGTGCGCAAATAGAGGGTTAAAACTTTGGCAACTTGTGTTGCAATTCATTTGCACCTACAGGCGTCGCAAGAGTGGTGAAAAGAAGGAAGTTTTAGGGCGACTTTAAAAAGTTAACAAACTAGTTTTATTCAAACTAACGGAGGACTATCACATAGTATTATTAATGTTCGTTTAAAACGAGTATTTAAGATTTTAATGACAAACATTTATCATTCATGTATCGTCATATGATACTATACACTTGATTCCCATATAAACTTTGTTGAAAATATGCCTCTTACACTCGCAGATGAAATCCTTTCAAAGGTTATTAGATATAAGTTCTACTTACCCGTTAACAAGTTTGACGTACTTCCGCATCATTCTAAAGAAGCTTTTTGACAAGTTAACGTTGCTCGTAATACCCAATTTGGTGTCGTAAGACGTAACTCGTACAAATAGCGGTTAGAGAGGACGTAGACTCCCTGGAGGTTCGCCAATCAATGAAAGCAAACCTATGCAGTTAGAAGTTGTTTTTAATTTACGAATTTGATGTTCTATGCAGATTAGCGCCACTTAGGATCCAGCCACCGTGATCAAACTTTTTGCGTATTAAAGAAAAAATAGTGACTCATGGTGACCGTGAAAGGGAGTCATGATCCCAATCTGCACCCCTTATTATTCGTTGCTAAGCCTCAAACTACATTTTCCGTTTTACTCGTCCTATCAATAAAGACATGTTAATGTTTTCGTTGTAGTTCCTAGGCTAACACGTTAGTAAATAATAACCATGTTATCATAAGACATTTGTTGCCACCGAAGCTAAAAGGAGAGGAAGACGATTCAGCGGGTGGTGCTAGCTTAGCCAGACCTTGCGTCGCTTGACCGTTTTCGAACAAGGCAAAAACTATAGTAGAAAACTTGTATTTGTATCGACTCGCGGGAAATTTAAAAACTCAAGTAGAAAAAAGATAATCGAACGACGAATTTTGGTTTTGAACGACCGTGAACCTGGATTATATCAAAATAAGCATAAAGCGAAACATTTGGTGCGCGGGAAACTTATAATTTACTTTCAAGAAAAAAAGCATGCATAATTAATCAATGCCTTGCAAAAGAAATTAGCGTATACGTTTGACCGTAAAGCAAAGAGCACGAATGAATAGGGAAGCGTAGCATAAAGACGAGGATTTAGAACGTCTGCGTATTCAACCATTATACAATATATACGCATATACCTAAGTTCACCTAAATTATGAAAATTAGCGTATAACTTTAACGGATTCGAACACGTTTTTTTATGTTGTAGATGTTTGAACGAACAAAGGCATAACAAAAGTTCTAAGGTTTGACTAACTTCGTAAAGTTGTTGAGTATAGGTCAACCGAATATCGCGCATCCAGGTAACTGAACTTAAGCAAATATGATAAGCAGATCTAAAACTATGAGAATACGGATAGCATGTTATATTGTTGCGTCTTCCTGGTGATTTGACCCGCAAAGAGACTTTTTCTCTTCACAAATATGAAGCTTACATCGGGGAAGGAACAGATAAGGGTAAAACGGCAGGAAGATCACAAGCAAGTGAATAAGTTTTGGGTCCGGAGGCACCCAGCGCAATATTCATTTGGTGTTCCACCAGCTGGCCGGCCACTCTCAACGTACAATGCATGCCAATGAGCAGGCCCAACTTGAATGTAGGGCAAGCTTTCTCGACTTATGGGGCTCACCAGTAAATACCGATAAAACTTCACACCTAGCAGGAGCATCTGGATCGCCGTATCGGATCGACACACGAGGACTTAATGGATTTGTTCTTGTTCCTGTTGAATTCAGCGGTCGGCAGAAATGCTGCCTGACACACAGGAAGATACCCCCTACCAGCTGCCCGAAGGGTTTTACTCATCCTTGTGACCAGATATTAAATCCTACCGAGCCCACAGGGAAGCCGATGACGTTCGAGGCGGATGCCTGTCCCTTATTTCTTATAACAATTTTCAATTGCAGAACGACTAAATCACAGCCTGCCTGTTGAAATATAGCTTGGTCTGATGAGGCTATACAACGTTCCTTCAACAACAATCACTTAGAGAAACATGCAAGTGAGTTGATAAGACAATAATGACGTGCACCATATTGTGATTTAAGCGTTTGCAATATTTAGATATTCCCTGTAACAATAGCGAGACTATTCGTGTTATACTCAAAGTTTCTGATTATCAGTGGCCACTAGGCAAAATTTTGCTTCTACGATATTCTATATAAGAAACTTTATTTGACTTGCTTATGAAATTCATGTTGAATAGTGTAGCTGGCGGTTAATTCTAACATATCTGTATTTAATATCGTCTTCATCTAACATGCCTACCCAAAGAACTGGTAGGTCGCCGATTCTCCTTTGGTGGCTTCGCAAGCAAAACGTGCTTGTCCATGCGTCTACCTTGTGCCACCAGCATCACTATTTCTCCTCTATCAACACCCCATGCCTTCGGTCACCGGCGGTGGATGTGGGTAAGTAAACAAGCAAGAGTGCCCACCCGCCCGCCCGCCCGCCTGCTTTCGCTGCAAGCTTTATAGGTCTATCGTTTCCATCCAAGAGGAAAGTTGCTTTAAAAGCAAATTTCCTTGTCATTTGATTGCCATAGCACTCAACGCTGTGCTAGACAGGGCTCGGTGTGGCTTAATACATACGGCTATTGGTGGTTCCTTTTCTTCTTTTTGCCTATCCGAAGGCGTCTTCCTTGATACGCTCAGTCGAGTCCAGAGTATATGTACGAACAATACGAACATAAGAAGCAAGGATGCACACGATATCACCACCATGAAGCGTTTAGCAATAACAGCAAGCTTAGGGAAACGAAGTTACTTCCCCCCTGTTCTCTACCATAGACCAGATGAATGGCTGCCGCAAAATGATGCTGCAGTGAGAACCATTAACAGTTATTTCAACAGAAGACAGCTCCATTATGTCTCGAGTTTGCTGAATATAAGATAGTTTCATTTTTTTGCTAATGTAGTTAGGTAGAAATGCAAATTCTTTGAGAATACGTCTTACGCATAAGTTTACAATTGCGTTCTACCTGCAAGCGTGCGATACTTCGAGTCGTTTAAAAGATTTCTATGTTTCTGTGTTTCGAAGTTACGTCCGGTATCGCCGTTAGGCATTCCATCAGACGGCCGGCTCCTAGCCAACGTGAAACGAAGGTTATTTATCTATACCAGCGTGCGAATCTAGGCCATAAGATTAGCAGGTAAATACATTACCCACGACCCTTTTTTGACCCAACGGAATTCTACAGAACCTAACACTGAAGCCAATTCAAAAAACACTTCTACCGTAGATCCAATTACTTCCCTTAGGAAATAGCGTCTGTCGTATAGATATGTAGCTTTATTCCTCCATCGATGCTATTTGCCAATCTTATTTGTACCAGTCCTAACCTATTTCATTATACGCGGATATGTTGGTAAGAATTTCTCATTTATCTGCTTGTTTCAGTATATGCGTAAAACATATATGATTTGTTAAGAATTTAGAGAAACCTGACCTACTACTACGGAAATGTTCTTATTTCTATATATAAAGTTGTTGATAGCGTTACGTAACGTTACAGAGAATGTATACCGATTTAATGATTTGGCGTACACTTTGTATCGTTATGTCTAGTTTGCTTAGTTAGTAATCCCATCGGGTCGATATGGTTATACCGGACTCTGTAATAGCACAAATTACGTGAAAATGGCCCCTGTAAGTGTGGATTCAGGTTATCAGATCAGTGATCTTACTATACGAATAAAGCAGACTGCATTAGCATTTAAACGTAATATCCGATGCCGTTTTGTTACAAAGATTACCTTGTACGTTCAGTATAGGGTTCTAGACGGGGTCGTCGAATGCTCTTTTCTTACTGGATCTATGCAACCCTTTTATGCTAGATAAGATAAGGCTTTGATCTTTATCACTGAAACCCCCCGCTAAGCATTGTCAGACAATTTTGGCAGTTATCTCTAAATAATGCTTTTTTTGGCTAATAAATAATAAGATAGTAATAAGCAAAATTATTCGGAAATGTTTCGGAAAATTACTGCAAATAGCATTAATTATAAGTATGAGCTATTTTATGTTCTATTACATAGGAATAACCTTCAGATATCGAAAGGCGAATTCAACAGGGCGAGCGATAAAGGACTGTGGGTAACGAAGCAGAAAAGAACGTTGGATATTTGGGGAATGGCTGGGCTTTTTGACGGAGGAACCAACCATTTGGCGTTGACTCATTTGAAAATACACGAAAAGTTCTTTGGTCCGGGTTATTTTCTGAGTAATCTTATCATTTGGGAAGTGAAATTACTGCTAGTAAGTAAATAATTAAAAAATAGGTAATTTGTGCTAAGGCCTTCAGATGTGTAGGACGTTTCTCCAGCTCAAGTAATGACATACGAAACTGAAATTTATTCAGAGCTCGAAATCGTTGCATTAAATTTAAACTAAAACTACGAAGGCGTCACTTATTTTCAATTATTTCGTGTTTGCTGACGTCCCGGTGTTTCCTTATAGCTAACGTCTACTTAATTTTTAGCACGAATTATGCAGACAGCTAGCGAAAAACGATACATTCCCGCCACTATTTCTTTTTTTGCTTGCTCACTGAATACGCGATACCATAACGTAGGATCTAAACTGATAGAACAATGCAGATAAATACCGCATCTAGGACATGAGCGTGGCACTATCCACACTATCCCCGTGTTAATGCCCTTGTATTTTCTGTGTGACTATTTGTATCTCGTAGTCTTCAAGTGGACAATTTCGAGTGTGTCACGCCAACGGGGCGTAACTATATGATGAAGGCTATCATTACGCGAAGGCAACATGTCAGCGCCACGACACATGTCTGGTGGCCTTACCTTGGCTCGACTAAGCCAAAGGCTCGCTTTCACTCGAATGCCTAGAAAACGTTAGCTCTGGAAGATTGGGAGCCTCGAAGAGGAGGCTGTTCATCTGTGATATATGGCGTTTCGTCCTTCCATGCCCTGCCTTACAAAGCTCGATCGGACAGCATTTAATATATATGTACGAGACCTGATTAAACGCACGTATCGTACATGGGATTCTCTGATGGGTATAAACCGAGTGTGATCTCAGAGGAAAAAGCAGGTCAACGAAGGTCCAGCTTCGATTAAAATAACTTACACTGTTATAATACAATAAAATCGTGCTGAGAAAAATATTTCTATATAATTAATATACTATGTTTGTTATTCAAACGAAGCGCGCTAATTGACATTGTCTATTGAAAACAGCCAGCAGGACAAGATTCAAAAGAGGATCAATACGGACTCCAGAAAATGTATCTGCATTATTTCAGTGGTGTATTATTTTGCTTAAATTAATCATTTTTCTAACATATTCGTAAGCATCTAGGCCAGCAAGACCTCGTATAACCATATACAATAAAATCTTCTAAGGTACATAGTTCTGGCAATCATAGCAAGACTTTCGGGTAAAAAAAGTAGCCTTATTACTTCGCTGTTGTACTCCATCACTAAAATACACAGAAGGTCAAGGTGGGAACAATAAACCTAACCAGTGCTGTTCAAAGGTATGATAATGCAAGATTTTTCGTTAGGACTAAAGCCCCCCAGCGGCAAATAAGTACAGGTAATGGGCAATGCCCAGCAAACTACTTGGAACTCTCAAACAAATATTCCCGATTGTCCCGATATGGGAGTAGACTATGAATAGTTGTCTTTGGTAACGAATTTCATCCAAACGATCGAAACCTCTATGTTACTGTAAACCTATAACCATTGTAACTCGGACTCCATGAATTCTTATTGACGACGATTTCACTTACATACATTTCACCACAAACGATATAAATTATTTATAAAGTATTATTTCGTTTACAAAACGATCCACTAACGAGGGTGCAGCTCAGTCGGTGTTTCATGAACTGGTCGGCCATGGAGTAAAGCCATTAGCGATGAACTCAACACAAACACATGCAGATGGTGACCTTCCCATCAAAGTACGTCGTTTACAGCAAGAACAAGTTCGTTCCTCACTTTGAGAAAAAAAACGACACCAGCATTTACGAAATATCCTACTGGTCACCTTCCTATCTATAAAGCCATTGATCCCTTTTTTTGAACTCAAGGTGCCTCACAGACGCGCTAGGACATCAAAGCCCAATGCTCGAGCGTTTTAGTCTATAAAAGCATTTATTCTGAAATAAAGCTATCGGATTATCGATTTTAGTTTAGCAAGCGTACAATAGGTAGCGAAAATACCTTGCTTAGATGCAGGATTGAGTTCCATTAAGCTTTCTTATATTTCGACACTTCGCTGGCCAGACTTACAAACGGAAAGTTTTTGTGAAATAACCCAGTTTCAATATCATCCATTATCCATCTGTAGAGTCTACATACAAGACCGCATAAAATTAAACTTGTATTAAGGTTCTCCCTATGAGTATCTCAAATATAGATCCCCGATGCAAACTTAACGTATCTGAGGTAGCCAAAATGTGGTTCGTGTATCTCTTCAGCCGCTTGCAAATGCACTCTAATGCCTATATACGCAAAAATCCTTACGATGTGACACAAAATATTTATAAAGAAAGGAACATCCACCGTAATCAACATTACATAGTTCAAAATTTTAGGGATTGATGATTTTAGGTTCAATATGGCCTTTGACAACGACAGGCAAACATCAGTGCATATAACAGAGTGTTAAGCCGTGCAAATTCTAATTCTGTCTCCTGGTCCTCTACTGACTTCACTATGCATAGATTTGTTTGGCCGACCCGCAAATCGCGGGTGCACTAGTAACGGGAGGCCCTTAATATCGGGTTCATTTTTTACCCAATAGAGGAATTGTTGTTGCTGCTGTTGGCCCTGTTTTTATTGTTCTTAAAGCTATTAATGCTGGTACAATAACGGCTGCGGTCGCGGTTTCTGGCTTCTACCACCACAAATCGGATCCCTATCGCAATCTAAAGACTCAATCGCCAGGAAAATTGAAGACACCAATTTTATCGCTCAGCGTTTCTACGCTAGTCGTGCGCTAGCTGCCATAAACCGACCGAGACAGATAACGGACAAAGAAATAGGCGGTATGAAGAAACAAGGAAATCTCTACAGCGTCCTATGTACTAGTAACAGTAGAACTAAACGGTGCTGCAGGTCGCATCGCAATCCTCGATAAAGCCGAAACTTAGAAAATTTAGTGTTCCATTATTTTGTTCCAAAAATAGGTTTTCTATCGAGAAAAAAAGACGGAAAGGTGGACTGAAAATTCGGGTACACCACTGAAGAGAGAGTATGGAGAGAGTCTTATCAGCAAAGAATGCAAAAACTCCTCGATGATGCTGGTGACCAGATAGACAGAATCTAAGCTACGGAGTTTTCAATCTAGATTGTTTCGTTACGGCCGATACGGATAACAAGCCCGCCTGGTGCACTGCAGATAAATAGGCAACGCAAAGACAGAACTTTACTACCCAGGACAGCATATTTGATATTCTAAACAGATTTCAAGTAATGTTGGATTCAAGTCATATATTTCCATATATATTTAAATATATATTATATAAATACCTAAGACTTTCAATGCTACTGGTACGTGTCATAACATTTAGCCGCGCTGCCCTTTTATGTGTCCTAACATAAAATCTAGGACCGTTCGCGTACCGGGATAGTACACAGAGCAGACGTGAGTCTGCTTTGTTTACTCAAATCTTTTTCCTCGACTGCTGAAACCACACCCGTTAACGTTTAAACACACGCTCCTCAATGTCCTTTACAGCCGATCGTTTACGTAACTATAGCTCCTGAATGGGAGCACACGTTGAAATGCACACTTTCAGACCCCTAGGCGTTAACAATTTTCGTACCACACCACACCTTCCTGACCTGTTCGTAATTTTTCCGGTTTTTTTTTCTTTTATTTTTTAGGGGGTTATGTAGGGTTTATGTAAAAGCCTTTCAGCACTGTACAGATGTTTAAATGTATGGGTGTCCATTTACCTTCCTAGAGTGTATGAACATAACCATGGCTTCGGCTTGATACCTCGCAATCTGCAACTGCACTGTGTTTCCCCTGATTTGAAACAGGAGCCTAGGAGCAATTACTCCAGCGTCGAGTCTCACGGAAGTCCGCCCATTGTATCCTCCTACCATCAGCCACCTCTAGACTAAATTCCACGGTGGGCATTATCATAGCTTTGCATCCTTTATTCCATGCCACACGAATTTACCGTATCTAGCTGCAGTTTGCGCTTGGATTCTTTAGGCGATTCTGCACACCAAGGCAGGCAAAAATGCTTGAGCTACTACATGCTACTACATAACGATAGTTTAACTTCAGTGATGTGCATCCAGTAGTTGCATACAAGCTCCGCAAAGCTTGTGAAGTCAGGCATCGCCCTTGATGTCCTTTAGGAACGCCTCAAACGGTGACCCAACACGGTCCAATAGAACCCGCTTTTCCTAGATAAGCTTGTACAAGTTTTCATCACTTAGACGGATATGCACGCAATATTCTCTTGCGCGAGGTACTGCCTTTCGTGGAGACCTCTCGAATAGACGGGCCTTGAACTTATCCCACGGCGCCTGCTGCCTTATTCAGTACCTGGCAAAAGTCTATAAACAATCCCTAGCAGACGCTTGTGCAACGAGCCGTAACGCCTGCTGCCGTCTCCCAAAGCGCTGATCCACTGCCCACATCTCGAGTAGTCAAGAAAAAATTGCTTTAGCAACGTGCTTTCCTCTACACTCTGTCAAGCGTTCCACCATAGACCGTAGTCTTGTAGTTCGGACGCTCCTTCCACCCGTCCTCAATTTGAGTAGTCGTTTGGCTCGAATGACTCGCAGGGACGACTCACTATTAGCGGCAGAAGTGCGACTTATTTTCCCGACACCTCGTCCTTATCATGCGACGTGAAACACCCCTGACTTAGTCCTCGATTGGTGCAGGCCGTACCAATAACGTTTACAGTTATATAGTGCTATTTTGGCACAACGTGAACCAATAGTATATTAAATGCTAGGTATCTGCCAGTGTTACCAATAAGAATAGAGAGGATAGCAGATTACGAAAGCCCTACCCGCTACGTAACCTATTGGCAGTCTCTTATATATAACGCTTGTGTATATAGATATTATTTTGTGTTTTTTACAAGAAATTTCTTTCAAAGGCACGTTCGGAGTCTGGTATAGATGTCCTTCCAGGATGCTCATTGAATACGAATCACATACATTGTTATTAAGCAAACTTAAATATACGTATAACATATGGGTGTGGAATATATTTGCTCATCCATAACGCCTCCGAGGAACTCAATATTTCTTCGACTTGGTGTCAATACGTTCCCGTAAACTAATAATAGAGCGTATACTCGGTGGCAGTGGCAGCCATCCATAACGTGTCCTTCTTTGGATTATGAACCTCGGAGCAAAACCAACGTCTAAAACAATACTGAAAACAATAACGCTAACCCCTATCAAAAAAAAAATGTATTACAGGCAAGCATATATATCTATAAATGGCAAGCGTATAGGTTGCGTTGATAAAATGAGACATGCTTATAAAAAAAGCGATAGCTACATGAAGCACTTAAGTAGATGAGTTTGGGTAAATCGTCCTCAAGTATCCTCAAGTTGAAGAGATAGAAGGTCATAAGATTTGTTGAATTGTTATGTTACCCTGTTATTTTTTCGGCTATCTAACTTTGCAGAACTTCGATACGCAAGCGGTAAGTCTAAAATGCTTTTCGAAATTGTGCTTATCAACCTTTACAGAAATGGAATCACGAACATTCCTATAGCCGTATAGATACGTCGCGTAGATTGTATGTAGAAACTGTAAGTCAGTTCAAAATATGCGATCATTATGAATATTTTTATTGGCATTTACTGTACATGACACCATTTGCCATGCTTGAGACTTTTGATTTGTCATTCTCTAGTTTTCTATAATGGATTTACTCGTTCAAAATAAAAGCTTTCATGCAGCTTTCAAGGATGTGGTCCCGTTTGGCTCCTACATCAGCGTTAGTGGGATTGAAATGCAGACTACCAGAGACAGCGGGGGGTCAAAGTCATTCAGCTCCCGTTCCGCTAGAGCACAAGACAGTGGGCTAAGCGGATGCGGAACGGGTGCGCTTTGTCGAAACAATAACGAGATCATCCACAGCGTTAGCCACTTTTTAACAACCGTTCCAGTGCTCAGATATGAGTGATGCTCGGATCTTCGGCCGTCCCTTTCTCGATCTAGCTGACCAGTGCTTTGGCCCAGGGCTGATCTCGTTCGACCAAGGCTGATAATGACTAATAAAGTAAGAGAATTAAAAGACATGGGGGTAAATATTTACGAAGTAGAGATGCAGCAGACTGCTTAGACGAGCAGTTCCAACGGGTTCCTATGTACGTGCCAGTATAGATAAAGGCATACTCTTCAGTTTACTTACTAAGAACAAATTCAACGCTCAGATATATGTTTCGCGAAGTAATAGCACCAAGACGTGAGTCGTCGTATTTTTACAGATTGCCATATAGCATTAAAATGTATTATGTCGTTACAGTGACGTAAGTTACAGTGACGATAATGTCATACAACTTTGAATATAAGTTTATTCGCCGCTCAGGGGCCTACCAGTAGTAAGTCACGATAAACGGTAATTACTACGCGCGTGAATTTCAAAGACATATTTTAGTTTAATGAAGTTCTGATGTATCGTTTGTGTTGTTTCTTCGCACACAAATAATAAGAAGTGTTCGATTAGCTTTATTATTCCTTATATAACGGTAGCCACATTATTGAATATTAATGGATTAGAATGAACAGTGACTGTGACCTACACAATCGTTTACTTTGTAAGCAGAATTGTTCAAGTAAGCTTTTGATCGCGTTAATGATTTTACTCCATCTCCGCACCGTAAACTTTCTAGACTTCTAATCCAGCTGTAACTTTTATACTGAACATGCTTGGAACCATGGGTCCTTGTTTGTAACCCTCATTAATCCCCGCCAGCCAGTCCACCCACAATCTCGAGCCGTTCGTGCATGAACTGCCATTTGATAGGTAGTTTTGGGCAGGAGCATCTGAGGTGCCCAATTGTGGCAAACTGATATAATCTTTTTATGCAGTACGAAAATTCGTAACTAAGTGGCAAACGACATAACGCTACCGACTTCATACTGGAATTTTGGACGAAAATTCTGGACTGTGAAGGGGGAGCGTAGATTTTTAGGTTGCGCAGGTACCATAGCTCTAAGGTTCGTACCTTCTGAAACGACAAGGGCGAAAATTAATGCATTAAAATTATTTAGGATCTATTGCATGTAGCCAATAGCCGAGCAACTGGTTGTTCTAGCTGGCTTTACCTACCCATTTAAATCAGACGTTCTGAGCTGTGAAAAGAGTACGTTTTTGCTCCTGTTTACCTTGACTAACGCTTTCGAATACATGTAAAACCTTCGACGAAACTGGCTGTTGTTACATTTGACCCGCAGTTCGACATATATAGTTGTCACTAAAATGAAGGAACTCCGTCATCTATAGGGTTCAGTAGAAATCCTACTATAGGGCTGGTTGGTTAGCGTTTATTTTAGTTTGCAAAATTTTTCCCAAGGTCATGGTAGAGTGGATATATAATAACAATAATAATAATAGTACCCGGTTGTCGAAAGGGTATTAGGAACGAAATGTAATGGAACACTCTCTCAAGCGACTGATAATTGGTGGATGAAAAGGTGCAAATTAAAAAAAACATCAAAAATGCCATGTGTCTAATGGGATTAGGAAAAAACGTACATTGCAAGCTACTACTAGCGCGTAGTAAAACGACCGACTTGGGCTCCTAACAAAATTATAAAAAAAAAAACTCATAAAAACCTATCGGAAAAAGGCGTCGCTTTCCACCATGAGACCATATGCATCCTTAGTTACCTGACAGATTTTGAGAGGACTTGGAAGAAAATTTTAACGCATCCACTATATACCCCGGATATGATATATATATATATATATATATCATACTATATTCGATTTTGTTTCGGTTTGTACAGACCTGCACGGATAGCGTTAATTCAGCTTTAACGGAGAACTGCAAATATCAGTTGTGATAATTTCTTGTTCCAGAAATGACAAAAATCCTAAAAAGTTGATCATCCATTGCAATGGCGCATATTTAGTTTGGTAGAATTATTCTGAAATATAAAAAATTTCATCTTAAAAAGCATTTTCGGCCACCCAATGATAATAATAATTATTTTTACATTAGCTTTTACTATTATCGATCATAATATTAACCACTTGCTCCTATGGGAAACTATCTGTAGTGGTAGATTTAAAAAATTGTATTTTTTTGATTTGGAAAAAATACAATTTTTTACTTTTGCGTATAGCTTCTTGCCCACTAGCTTTTTCCAGCCTAGCAAAAGTGCCATACCAAAAAATCTGCTTAAACTTTATATAAGATAGATAATAAATTCTACGATTGCCGTGTCTAACGAAAACGGGTTATGCATGATATAAAGCAGGCGGCGCTTATAATTCGTGGCAGTTTTCTTAAAGCTACAGAAATAAAGGCGATTTAGAAAAACGCCATTGTTTATTATGAAAGCTTATTTAACGTTGACGAAGTTTGTCCGAGAGATTGGGTGAGTATGTCATAACCTATGCAACTTCTAACTTTACGTTAAACTTAGTCCGTTAAAACTCGCGGGAGATCGTAACCTAGAGATTGCCTTTAGGAAAAGGCTACCGCTGACATAGTTAAGCATCAGGTGCGCCCCAAATCTCGTATTTTGTTATTTAAAATAAGATTAAATTGCCATGTTTATGCGGATCTATTCGAAGCAGGTGTTCATATGGACATAATACTAGAAAATGTACTTCGGAAATAAGGAGGGATACTGCTAAAATTAACGATGCCCATTAAATGCTTTTTATATTGATTTTTTAATTTTTTTTTTAAATATTGGTTATATATATATTGATTAAGAAACGCAGGCATCGACCGGAGCTTCGTGTTTATTGAAGTGTCTTTGTTGATAACATCAATGTTAAAACAAGCAACGACTGTTGTCAATAGACTAACTAAACATAACTACACACTGTTTTTATGTTTATTATACCTAATAATGTTATATATTTGTTATACAATAGAGCTCTTATAGTTAATACAATAACCTTCTCTGTAGGTAATTAGTATTAGCATTTAAAATTATTAAAGAGATGATCTTTAAAATGTGCGATCATGTCTATATAACTGCATTCAATAATGCAGCAAGTGCATTGAGTGTTGAAAATTAAAGAAAAAAGAAATACTGACATTACAACCTTGTTAACCTAGATAAGCGGAACGGTCGAGAGTTAATCGAATTTTTCCTACGAGCAACGCCAACATCCTGTCAAAAGTGCCTTGAGCTTGACCGATGCTTATTAAAGCTAACGCAGTTTGAACAAGGCTGAAAACGAATCATCTTTAGAAAAAAAGAGCCAATCGATAGAACGCTGTCGTTCGATGTCCGGCAACTCCGGACTCCCGCAACTCTTCTTTTCGCAAAGCCACGGTTGTGGCACAAACCCTGAGACTGTCTGCTAAAGTAGGACCCAATTTCGATACCGTGGAAGCAAAAAAGTGCACGACTTATGTCAACTACGGGAAGTCTATTGTTCTGAAGCCGAAACAGTAGTTGTGAGGGAGTCAGACATCATTTTCGTCGCTTATGCATACTCAGCTTGCGTCAGCGAATGGAAGAATAGAGCAGATAAATCAAGAAGGCGTTCGTGAATATGGGCTTACAACAGAATATTTTTTCTGGCAGACAACTTTTAATCATAGCATTAGATCTAGTCAAAACTAACTACCCTCATAGATCCCAAAGGTCCTCGAATATTCTATAGTTTATACGTATACTCGAACTGACGTATTTCAGCAAGTCAGTATTTGAAAGCGGCTTGCCAAGCTCAAAAGTAACGCAAAGAAAACACTTCATTATACTTTTAAAGTTCAATGAAAATCGCTTTGAGTAACTTTAACAGAAGAATAATTATTAGATAAGTGTGTACCCTAACGACAATTATTGCAAAAAAGAATTCGGGAAAGACACAACGTAAATGGAAAACTGCAGGGACACACGAGTCCCTTACACATACGTATTGAGCTATAGTTTTAATTTGCGTGTACATGTAGGTAGTCTAATAAAGAAATAGTGCTACCGCAAAATCAATACATTTAATGTACAAATAAGTCCTTCACCTAATCTTTGAATGCTTCAGTAATTTGAAAAGTACGTTACCGGAAAGTTTCCATGGCTTTCGATTTCTGAGACACGTGACCAGTCTATCAAGATTAAGTATCTTGTCAAACTGAACGCGACACTCATGCACTGTCTGTTGTTTATTTTTAGATGCAAATAGATTTAACTTTGGTGTGTAGCTAAGTGTACGTGATAATTCTCAAAAAAGTAACTTACCAGATTTGGTCAGTTTTCTTTTCTATATGGTCAATCACAGTCTGGTCGTTTGGAGGCGTTTGAGAATGAAAAGCTTATACTGCTTAATTTCAACAAAGAGTTATTAAGACGTCGATGGTGACTCGAAAATTAGCTTAAAATTTGCGCCTTGCGCTCTATGGGAAAAACACATTGTGTTTTCTAAAAGCAAAAGTAATAAACACGGTACTACTGCACAGCAGTCGCTTCATAAAGCCCACTTTTTTGTATACTTAATTTTCACTGACGGTAAGAATGATTTTTCTATTCTAATTCCTAACGCACCATGGGTGACCCAAAAAACAAATCGAATCCTGTGCAATATGAAAGCGTAAGGTCTTTGGTGCGCTTCGTGGCACGCGAAAGAAGTGTCCCCTTTGAGCTTCGAAGGTTTTACCCATATACAACATTAGGAATGAAAGAAAAACATCTTGTTTAAGCTGGAAAGTTTTTCCTTATAAGGTAACTTGGCTCCTTTCAAAAGTACCCACTTAGATCGAGACAAAACAGTTGGTTGAAAAACGGTTCTCGGTAGTCGATTATATTGGAAAATCAAGCGTAACCTCAGATAAAATTTCTTGAAACCGATACACGTACAGCTAAGTAGGCGCAAGTCTGTTGAGTTCTGCATGATAAAACTGGTATAATACCAACTGGAATTGTTTCAGACGCCTGGCTCCCGGCCCAAAACAAAGTGTATCTACGTTTACGTTCGACCTCTTTCTACATATCTATACCACTTCATGTACCGGTGAGTTTAGTGGACAACATGTTATCATCGAACCTTTGCGGGAACATCTGGGCAGCTTGTTGCTGCGTGGTCAGCAAGAATTCTGATATAATCTGGGGAATCGAACACGTGACCGACAAAATAAAAAAGACGTGCCCAGTTAGAATTTTTAACCCAAACGTATTACTAAAAAATCCCGAATGACTCACTGGCCGGTCCAGCGAACGCTATAAAAAAACGTTTAGAAAATATCCACAACAACATCGCCTAACTTAGATATACATGTATGTATAGGAGTAACCTTGTACACATTGTAGTAACGGTACATACGAGTGGCTATGGATGCAGTAATCTGAATGGAACGAATTTAAACGACCTCTAAAGCAATAATGCTAAACAAGCGCGCGATTATTAGCAACAAAGCGGTAAAATATTATAATAAATAATTAA
Source organism: Varroa jacobsoni (assembly GCF_002532875.2). Classification (NCBI taxonomy): domain Eukaryota; kingdom Metazoa; phylum Arthropoda; class Arachnida; order Mesostigmata; family Varroidae; genus Varroa; species Varroa jacobsoni. The sequence goes on along the minus strand of NW_019214881.1, from coordinate 18,065 downwards.
AGAATATCGAACATTGTAGACTGCGTAGCATTACTATTGGTTTTATTGTTTAATACATTTTTTTAGTATTATAACATTTTAGTATTACAAAAATATAACAATTTTTACATTGACTGTTGGTATGGATTTACCCCTTTAACGTATTTGCCTGCTAACCTTAGGGACACGTGGTGGCCTAGGTCCGAACTTGGGCATATAGGCACACGGTCCTTTCCCTGCTGGGAGCCAGCCAGCCGTCTGATAAAATGCCTAACAGCGATACCGGACGTAAAACTCGAAACATAAAGGTGCACACCCACTAAATGCACTACGTTATCTAGTGATCACGTGTTTAGTCCAACAAGTACATCTAGCAATGGTTTCGCAATGAAGTTACGCACACCAAGTAGGCCATTATAGCACGATTATAACAAAACCCTTTCATCATAAATAAGGCTAAACTCTTAGTGCATCTTATATTAATGCTACAGTGGAAATCAAGTGGAGCGAAATGGAAGTGGGCTCTATATGCCCTCTGTCCTCGCTTTGGTAGCTGAAGGCCGCTGAAAGTGGTTCTATTTCGAGGTGGGTTCCGCTTTTAGATTCGGCCTACCTTTTTGTCAGCAACTAGCCAGCAGCTTTCCCTAGGGAAGTCTAAGTGACTTCCGGTTTTCGCATCTCACTCTTCCGGCCCCTGAAGCGTGTCCTGCCACACGCACTTAGCATTTGAGGTTGTTTCTCTCGTTCGCCTTCATAAGGATTGCATTTTGCCGCCAAGCTCTAACCAAATATAAAAAATGGGAGCGATGTACAACTACAGTGCAATATAGAATATATCCATGAAAATTATCCTCTCGCTGATCACCAATGAGCCATATATATCATCATGAATGCACGATTTCACTTTTTCGTCTTCAGCACCGCATTGTGGATCATAGTCTGGTTTACACACATTTGTGACCCTGCTCCCAGGGTCAAGATTCAGTCATTACGTGGGATGTATAACGATTTAGGCTTTTTGCGGTGTGAAGCCGCCCAATTGTTGTTCATTCAAAAATACAGGGAAACTCTTTATTATTATTAGGAATTATTTGAGAAACACGTGTTTGATTTTGCCTAAACAGACAGGAAACCAATTACGCTGTATGTGAGTGGAAGCGTTCGGTAGTGCTCCTGAATAGGGCATTGCTGTTGGTGATGTTCCTTTGTCCGATGATGGGGCCCGTCTATTGGCCTTCAGTCTCGGCCTTCGACGTGTCAGCCCTGTTGTCGAGTCGTTGCTCATACAAATCGAACCGACTAACTCAAAAAGGAATACCGCTCAGGCATGATAATAGATTCGAAATGTAGCAAAGTTATGCTTACCTGACAATTACAAATTTCAACAGTAACTTTCTCGCCAGCAGATTGCACAACTGCAACACGGAAAATATAGTTTCTGCCTGTTTTTGCACAGGCGTAGAGTGTAGCGAAGCAGAAAAAGTCTTTAGTGATAAATACACACTCGACTCGACGGAGCGCGAAAATCAGGGTGGTAATAGGCTGTAGAAGATGTTATCGAATATTTAATAGATAATGTTTAACATATATATATATATATATATAGCCAACACATAAGTTTTTTCTAGTTTTTGTTGAAAATCTCGTCCAAGGAATAAATGTTTCGAAGTGATTCCTTTACCACGTTCATAACCATAAGTATATTTCTTGTTTAAACGCTCAAATGAACGTCACCTTAAAATTTAAGAGTCAGCTTGTACAGCTATATTGTGACTCTTGCAAACAATGTATCCAATGCATACTTTTCTCAATCGTTCAACGTACAACAGATCCTTTTGTCAGGCCCAAAATCTCTTTGCACCAGCACTCCCTTAATGATGAATAATCTCTTGCTCAGAGCCAACGGGAGCTTTATCAAAAACAGAATCTAACCAATTATTCCAGCTCCTTTCGATTCAGTCGTTTATAGTAACTTGTGTCATTGGTACTATTTCTTAAAATCGGATCCTTGCCAACCTACTTACTGGATAACTTCTATCTTATTCTTTGCACAATGAGCTAGCGAGCGCAAATCCCTAGAATAAATTCTGCTTTGGCACTCTTTTACTCGGATCCAATATTCACGCAATAGTAATAATGCAAGAACGAGAAGCAGGCCGTGTATAGAGCAGACGCTGTATAGAGAACGGCATATGAGGCCACACACTAATGGGGCCCTCTACCGGCTACAGCTTTACCTTAGTTGAACCAGGACAGAGTAATCGGGATACCACCATGGACGCTATACAAGGACCGCTATAAATACCCTTGCCGCTATCCGTATCATTGATTATTGATCGTGCTTCGCTGCTGGCTGAGAGAGCATATTATCGATCGCCACTTCGCTGTTTTTGCCACCACAGCAATCGTGGGCTCTGTCACGGAGTAGCCCGGGCTGGATGGGGCGAGTCATTGTCGCTTGTACGCATACTCGCCTAAGCAATATCGACTACACTGATATTCAAAATACCCGCACAAAGTATATAAATTAATTAATGAGTGATACACATGTGTTATACTTGTATTATTTCTAGGCAAACGCCAAGAATTGTTGCGAGGAGGACATATCATTACCTGTAAGAAGAAGTTGCTGAAAATAATCACAAGTGTTCCAGGCCATACGCCTGAGGTTGTTGGGCCTGACCACTATTACAATTGACAATAAAATCGTTTGTCATAAAAACGTATACTGAAGATTTGAATAAAACGTCTGCTATAAGAAGTCAATTTATTAACGAAAATATTTATCACCATACGATTTGTTGGTAATAGTAATTTCTGCGTATATCCTACATATACGCAATAAAGCGCCCACTGTCTAGTAATGAGAGTTCTGCTTTGCTATATATACACAATTCATTTTAACAATCTCAAAACCGCTGCCTATCAACGGAGTTTAAAGTCATGAAAACGGAGTGCTAAAATGATCTTCCATTTACTCTTACAAATAACAGCACTGCCCCTTTTATATATCAATTCAAGTAAGCGTTGTGTCTAGAAATCATTTGACTGAGTTTTGTTCACTGCTCTTAATGATTTCAATAAAAAAAACTGTCACAATTAAAGCCCTGACCCTTCCCAGGAGGAGGTCACGCTTCCACTCTACAAACAACTACTAAGAATGACTATGTACACATGCATCTAGCAATCTAGCACGACACCTTCTCATATTCGTTAATTCTAACGTTTCAAAAGGTCTGTAAAGGTCGCGTTACAAGTATAAATTCTACAATAAGCTTACACCACCTGATCACTCACCGGAGATCATGCTTCCGTAAAAAAAAACATCACTACCAAACCAAATTTTGATTTTTCCTTGTATATACTGTATTATTTCTGCCTAGATTCCAAATGGGCGCTCTTCTTCACGAGGTGATTTAATATGGCAATACGCAGATATCGTTCCATATAAGAATACGTCGTAACAGCATTGTTGGCTTTACCTTAAGCGTTAGCACTCTGAGGTATATTCGCCGTGTTTAGGATAAGTACCTTAACACAGGCTTTTGCTCCATATGATTCATCAGGCTCACGTGATTTTCTATTCCTATTCTTCTGGCCATTTTTGCTATAATACGCCAATCAATCGTTTCTACTTTTCCCAAGTATGTGCTATCGAAAAAATTATAGTTTTCTAGATTTGGTGGGCTGCTTCACCTGGCCACACATTAATCTTATCGTGTATCCCTACTGTCCACCGCTAGAATAGATTTGAAAAATACTTTTTCTCCGAGCATTTTACATTGTCCGAACCGAGTCAGATCAACTAGCTCATCAATTTGTAAACATGATCTTATAGAATAGGTTCGCAGCAAATAAATGCAACTATGCAGCGCCTTCCCCCATTCGGCTTATGTGCATATGTCGACAAAGTAAACAAATTTATTTATATACTAATGTGCAAACATGTGCGATAGCTCTTCATCCAATAAACAATCATATACCCATTACGGGTATCATAGACGAGTGAAGTAACAATTAATGTTTTCGGGGTTCGCTGGGCTATTAAGTAGGAGTTAGTTAGGGTGAGGTAAATGGCTTCTACAGTTCCTACATCACATCTCTGACAAAGTCGATCACGCAGCAGACGTTCCTCTGTTTTTCTATACATCTTTCCGAGCTCTGGAGAACGGGCGTTGCCCAAGTGCTCGACGAATAGCTATTACCGACCATGGGACATTTGTTTCAATTTGGAAGGCGTTTCGTAGCGGTCAGGCTAAGTTGTACGTAGCTAGGTGAAGGACCAATGCCGAGCTGATTCAGACTAGGGAAGATACATGATCACAGTGAGTTGGTTGTTTTATTGCTTTGCGTGAAACCCTCTTTCGTCGGCTGATGTACAGGCTTCATGGTGGGAATGTTTACTCTCAACATCGTAAGATCCAGTGGTGACAGTTTACTCGATACCTGGAGCCTCAGTTAAGCGGGTCTCTGCAAATTCGAACTCGCTTTGACCAAGATGGCTGTCCTGCTATTTTCTACTTAACACTAGAGAAAGTAGTATCGAATTTGCATCTTGAACATTCTAAAAAATCGAGACTTATGCGTGTGCCATATACAAGGTACTCGTACTATGGACAGAGAAGCCACAACAAAGCGGGTGCATGCATGATGTATATAATCTCGTGTCTGCCCACAAAATCACCAATATACAATAAGCCTAGCTAAATACGGGAAAATAAATTCCATACTAGCCAAAAAATATGCTTATTTTATATAAATTATTCTTATTATTTTATTTATATATTTCATATAAATGAATTATTTATTTTATAAAATTATATTTAGTGATTGCGTGCGAAGGGCACGCACGACATCGCAAAACAGGCGACTTTCCACCGTACTACAAATAATATTACCAATTCCTAATGTATTGGCGCCGAGAGGTTTTAGCTCTTCCGTAGCAAACTATAGAAGTTCATACACTTTCTTGTAAGTAAAAAATATTATGCCTCATCCCTTAGTCCAACGACCCGTATACTTGAATTGGAAAACACCGGAAACGGGATCGTATAACCTTTAATTAAAGTTCGAAAACAGAATTTTAGCAAAAATCGTCCTGTGGATATGTTCTGCTAGGAGTCACTTGCAGACGAATTTCGATTCGATCGAAGGGTCCGCCCTACAAACCGGATTGCTTTGTTTTGATGGAGGATTTTCGAAAACGCACCGATCAATTTTGCACGTGACGTTTGCGTCAGAGCCGCTAGCACTTCTTTAATAGAAATAGGGAACGGACGTGACACAGATGAGCAAATTCGAAATGAAAGAATTAGATTACAGCCTTATGTGTTTGATAGCTTTATTACTAAGAAGTTATTGACATGACTATATACAAGGTCTATGCATTATCTAAGTACTGAAACGGAATATGAATGTAAAAGCTGTATGAAGTTACTGCTACCGAATTATCATATTTGCTTACGGGCGTTCGTGTGGCTTTCTTTGAGTAGTGATCCGTCAGAAATGCGTAATCTGAATGACGATCTCGCTGTATATGCAGCTTAACATACTGTTTGTTATTCTTGTATCTGTTCACATATGTACACATGTGCATCTGTGTGCATGTAATGCATAATTGTCTGATACACTGCTAACCAAACAACAAGCCATGTCCATGCTTCTACTTGAAACGAAAAAGGCGAGGCATTAAGACTATGAGTGTGCGGTAAAAAAGGCTGGTCCAGTTTCACTTAGATAATGTTGTGTCGGCAGGGCCCACTAATCTGCTCCCCTCCTGAGGCCGTCGTGGCTGGTAACAGACGCACAGTCATTAGGTGCTTCATTTGCACATGATGTACAAACAGCCAGGCAAACCCCCGCGACCACCCGCAGGCGTTCGTTTGCCTCCTTTATTCGTATTGCCTACGCTCATGGCTACACAACCTGGTCACACTCGCTCTCATAAGTCGCCATAAAGTGGGGCGACTCTGTGGATATAACACGGATTACTTGTTCACCTTAAGAACCCCTGAGCTATACGTCTCGGATAAGAAACTATTGGATAATCGCAAATAACCAATCACTATATCACCTGATCAACCAGTGGCGTTAGGGTGTATCGCAACGGGTTAAACAAAGCCAAATGTATATGCACATAAAAAAGTCGGCCGCAAAGCAAGCCACCTAGATAGGAAAAGTAGTACTAGAAAATTTCGGCCGCATTTTAAGTACTAGAAGTTCAGAAATGGCTCCATTGAAGGAGCCGATTAACAGAGAACACAGATACACGTGCGCATACACAGCCGTGATTACACCATTGTTGGTACTGGGTTCAAGCTCGTGAGTGTAGTAGTTATAGAGAATTGCTGAGAAGTATATTCAGCTAGAAAGCTCAGTGTTTTAGCATGCGCCATTAATTTTGTTTGTAGAAACTTTTTTCAAGAGGGGTCAGCAAGGTACTTCTAAGGTATACATACCTGCAATAGCCTTTCAGTGGCTTTCGCAACTACATCAGCTGGTACTCCCAGCAGACATACGGCACGTATGCGAATCCCAGGGGCGCTTCTGGCGCGTAGGCAGCGTGAGAGAGAGAGAGAGAGAGAGGATAGAAGAAAACCTAATATTTTTGGCGGTTTTGCCAATAAGCGAATGGGGCCGTGGTACAAAGGTGTGTATTGCTTACTAAATCCTCTATCGATTCTAAAAAATAGCTCTTAGCGTTTTTGGTTACGACAGCTCAAAACTACAAGAGCGTATAACGTGAAGTCTATCTTATAATCATTCGACATATGAGCGATATCACAGAACGTTCATAATGATTCTGAGTACGTGCGCGCCGTCAACGGCATCCAATAAAAATTACGTTTACTGGCTGCCGGCTATTTTGGGACAGTAGACATGTGTCTTTCTGAGGTCATTGTATTAACTCTCTGGTCGACGAACAGCAGCTAAATTGCTCAAGGCATCGCCAAACTACATTCGACGATTCGGTCCCTCACTGACTTCGCACTCACTACTATGCGATGGTGTTAGTACTCTATTGAAAGTACTACCTGAATATTATCCGATTGTTCGTGAGCTGCAAACCTGCTGACTCAAGGGCGATAAAAAGGAAAAGAAAACAAATACGCAGAAAACATCAGACGCATAGCTAGATAATACCTATATGCATGTATTGATTTGTGTGCGTGCACGGGTGTGTACTTACTAAGCATTGATTTCTACTGGACCAGCGTTCTCTGCATCACATTCTGTTCTTTTTGACGGCTTGGGACGTCATCCAGATGGAGGCGGATCGCTGGAGGTCTTGGTAAGGTGAATATTGTAGGGAACCTGCTCTAACAACCGTTGTTTCCATTTGCAGTGTTTACCCAATAATTCAATAAGGCCTGTACTTCAATCTGAGGTATGTACATGGAAAGCTACCTTCTAAGGCAGAACGTTTGCTTTTTCGTAATAGCTGAGACGTGCAATTGCAAAAATTATTCAAATATATTTACGACCTAAATGCAATATTTTGTAGTTGATAGCGTGAAAGTACTAAGTAATGGACTATGGAAGCCTTGTTCTGTCATATATTAAATGTATTCTGTTTAATATAGAGTTTCTCCGAATATAAAGTTATTCTTACGCACTTCTGTCTTAAATTGGGATGAGCATTACCGCCTAATCAATGTCATATTTCATCACCGCGATGGCTAGTTAATTTTGCTACATAGGAAAATTATACTTTGTGCATATATTAGGCCCAACCAGATCTGAACTATTCACTTGCCTGGCAAAACGAGGTTTTCGAGGCATATTGTAAAATAGATGCGCTCCCACCCACAAAAATAAACAAAACGACAGTCTCGTATGGCCTCACATTACTCAGTCTTCTGGGTTGCGCTAGCCCGTACGAGTATTTTACTCCTTTTGTGCCACTGATGCTTAACTCCCTGCAATCCTTAGATTAAAAGTATATATATATATATATAGAGGCTACTCATCGGATCAGTTTTCTTTACCAAAGAGGAAGTAACCATCAAGCCACCGATGGGCGGCTGAAAATGGCCACAGACCGGTTACATGTTGGCATTGGACGACAGCAAGTCTGAATGTAAATCCAAAGACATTGCCTGTGAAGTAGTAACAGAATTGAACCGACCTTATAGATATAACACGTCAGTCAGCTACGGAACAGCTAAACACAAACATTAAAAGCAAAAATGGTTTCAGGCGTTTGCTCTGCCAGTGTCCATTCCGTAGTCCGATTTCCCTCCAGGCTATCGCGGCTTATCAAGCGACGATGCTGTCTCTGCCCCTTTCGTCGAATAGCCAACACAAAGTAATGTTAAATTCGATTTCCATTACAAAGCACAGCCCGTTGGTGAGCTAGACAAAGCAAGCCATGTACATTGCCTGGCCATTGTGTTCAAAATGATCACATGTAAGCTAAATTAGAATTAGGAAGTAACGCCGCACTATTTCGAAATTTCGTCCCGACCTATATCTTGTTACTCGAACTATGTATTTGTTTCGTATGTTTGTATTTTCTGCTTTTATAGAATCAATAATTGGTAAAAATCGAAGTCCAGTAAGTGCCTGATGCATCTCGAATGGAGAAGAAACGTTGAGCAAGCACTGACCAATCTTTTCAGCTCTTCTGTTGGCAAATGTTTTATGGAAGACGTGTTTGCCATTCTTATTTTCACTCAATGAACAACCATTGAGTAAACAACGCTTATAAATCAAACGAATTCCAACTCATTCATACCCCACATTCGATGCAAGCTTAAACCGAACAAATAGCAGTAATATCTTAATAAAGTAGTAACACCCGAGATCATTTTAATAATACATATAGCAATAGTAGAAACACAAACGGAATCATAAGCCTATCGGCTTATGATTATTTTGAAAATAGATATTATGCAGTGTAAGATTCGTACGATTACAGGCGTTGCTTAAACTTGTTATGTTCCTAATGCTGGACACCCTGCCGGACACAGATTACGAGTCAGTTCAAGCTTGTAAACTTTCATTCGAGACCAATAACTACAAGCGATCGCAAGTACACCATCCGAAGCGTGTTTTTAGTGGTGCACCCTCGAGGTAAACATCTACTATACGTGAACACGTCTATAGCATTACAGAAGCTGGACTATTCAAAAATTGTCGTTTACTAATCGATGTCAAGGGAATTCGACCTCTACGGTTTCGCATAATCTAGCGGTATTTGATTTCTTATGGACAGCTTTTTGTCATCCATGATCACGGAAAGCATTCGCTGCATAGTATAGCGATGTCCATTTGATTGGAGACGTATCCTAAGTATCGAATAGTTTACCACGCGAAATCGTGACTGCACGTAATTTTTTCTGGAATTCCCGAATAGCTTTGCTTCTAAGCTATTCGCTTAGCAGCACAACTACATAAAGTAGTTGCATCGTTTACCCGTAAAAGGCTAAAACGCGCTGAGAACATCACTCGACCCACGTCTTCAAAGCGCATACATGCTGAGCTACGGCAGATATAAGAATGAACGGAATACCGAATCGCACATGGATGGACTCTGACAGACCATCGACTCTTTGGCCGGCCCTTGCTCGCCCAAAAATCTACTTTTCTATTGCAGTTGCCAATAGGTCGAAAAGTGCTAGACAACTAAGAGGCCGTTGCCTCTGCTATCGCTGGCGCCTTCATGTAGAGGTGAATTCCCTTAGGGACCGTAAAACGTATAGCAAGCGGCCTACTGAGGTCGCCTACGACTGGAAGCAGCAGTAGCGGCCGACGAAACGCTGATCGTGGTACGGGTGCACTCTGCTGCGTTACTAAGCCACGAAAACACGAACGAACCTTCAAATTACATAGAAACCGAACGACATTGAGGCCATTTTAGTTGCTCTGATAGATCTGAACACCTCCCCGGAAGTGGCTATATCCTCATTTGCGAGTAGGATCTATGTAGATGCCGATAGTGGAAAACGCGGTAGCGAAGGTAGAATTTGTGCGAAAACGAATAGCATAACAATGAAGGTGAAGAAAGCTTACAGATCGACACTTGAAGTAGCTCGTCTTATTTCTGTTTATTGTACTATACATGCTTGCATTGTTAATATATATACATATGAAGGATGAGTGTAGAGCATGCAACTTAGAACAAAGTTTATGCTGATTTTAAATACCTATGCATATGAAGAATATTTACGAAAGCACTGATGGCTCTGCAGTAAAATCTGCTTGCAAAAAAAAAAATTAGACCAATGTATATTGCTCATTTGGACAATCTTCAGAACAGTTAACTAAAAAAAAAAACTTATGATGTTCAGCGTACTAACTCTGTCTTTTCGAATAGAGGTCGCATCTATGTGAACCGATGCCATGCGTACATGTGCATATAAATAAGTCATACATTTAGTTCGATGAAAAATATTGTTTTGCAATAACACTTTCTTAATTCTGATTATGAATTTAGTATTAGCCTTTCCTGTGACCAATTGAGAAATCAGTGAGGATCTTTAGACATGAATAGGGTACTAGGGAAGAATACTTACTTATAGAATTGGTTGCAAATTCAGAAAACTGTGTAAACGGAATCATCAGATATATACACCATCAGATAGCGAGCATTGTTGAAGATGTCCCTACAGTTATCTGTTCTTATTATGTGTGCCCACACAATGTATAACTGAAAAAGCTTATTACACATGCGGCCAATATGACTGCACTGACTACGACTGTAACGTATTCTACGTGCGGAAGTTACCTCATTAAACCCAGATGTATCAGAAGCATGCCTTACTCCTGTCCTAGGGGGAAACTTAGGGACTTCTATTACACTAGAATCTTCACGTCAGGGGATTAGGGATCAAAAAATTACGGGGTCCGAGTAAATTATAACGATTCAGCACGACCGGTCATTTTCATTAATGGGTAAGCCGACGAGAAGACTGGGTTTTGTGTTGCTCAGCTGTTTGCAATCGTGTTTGATATATTTTCAAGCTTTTCTTTACTATCTGAGAGAAAGTATTGCGTAAATAGTATCCCTGAACAAACGAGTGTGCTCCTTAGTTATAATTAAGTGAAAAATTGATCATATATAACTATTCCGACCAGCTGAAAATACTAGAGTAACATAATAAGTGTCGTAATTTTAAATAATTCGGATTAAATCTAATTTTATATCAGGTAATAAGCTCGTAATTCTGAATGTGTTCTGTTTGAATAAGACCAGAGCATTGAGATAATCTATAATTTTTTTCCCGTTAACGCCAGCGCCAATAAAAGAGCGTGTATCTTGCTTAATCAACAATGAATTACCTACGTGACAAGAGATAATCCTTGTAAGTTATCGATACGTTTATAAAGCAGGACCATTCGATTCAACGACCGGTAGCTATAGGTATCACGAATTTCCGATGCCATTACTAGATCTAACACACGTACCTACAGTAAGACTTTCTTAATAATAAGGAAATAATGAAAATTAATAAAAATATCCATAGTTTAAAGTAACTAAGAAAAATAACATCCTGATTAAATACTCTAAATCAATGAGTATGAACTGTTTGCTTTCTTTTTAAATGAATCACTTGCTGGAATTTGTTAGGGATTTAAGGGTATGTTAGGCTCATCTGTTTTAAGCGAAGGGGCGGTCAGACCCTCATGTCACGGGTCTAAATAGAGAAATATTAATACCAAAGCGCCGAAGTACAGAGTCTGAAGAAGCTGTTAACGAAAATAAAGTTTCAACCAGCAATTTCCGTCGGCCAAACCAATAATAATTTTCAAAATTCAACTACAGAATATATATATAGTGCCCCTTTCTTTGCTGCGATTGTACAACATAATGTGATTGGTATAAGCTGATGTACATTAGAAGAAAAAATGGCATACTTGAGAGGGGTCAAGATCAAGAGTGTTCATAAATCTACAGACGCGCCCTGTCACGCCAACAAGCTACGATCTAAATCCAGGAATCTTAGCGTCCTTATGAAGTCTACCACCTGACACGCGCAGACGCATTGGCTGATTCAGATATGAGCCTTTCGCAAATGCTGGGTGCAATGTAATCTACAGTTCCGCCTTTATGTCACAATTGTAGAGAAACTTTACCGCAATAATGGTCTAAATATGATCAGTGCGCATCTGAACTGCTTAAGCGGTTAACTTCAATCCAAGGGCTTTAGAAAGGTAAATTCCTTTAAAAAATGACATTATTTTTATATTTAGAAATCTAAAATCTGGACGTGCGATACAGTAACAACGAGAATGACTTAAGTTAAACTTGGTTTCACTGTAGTCATGCAGTATTAAATAATGTTTCACAGTCGCCAGTTATAATACAGGGAAAAAATCGTGCGACGACGCGCAACTTTGCCCAAAAGGGATCTTATTGTAGAATTTTGTCTCGAAAACTGACTTATAATCAACTAATAAACGCAGCTCCATGATTGCAAAATGGCCTGCTTCGTGTTTGTACGAGCTTTACATGCCCCCATTAAGAAGTGTCTCGATCATCGAAAGGCCGTATTGCTCCACGGAAACAATACGAGGAGTTTCTAGAGACCCGTTCAACCTCGAAATGCCAGCAATTACTGATAACAAATGCTTTTTTCTTACAGTGCTTCTCCATGATAACGGTTTTCTTTTGCGTTAAATTTTAAATACCAGGGGAATATTGGAGTTGCACAGGGTAAGAAACGAGTTCAGGATTTTTAAAAATGTAGAAAGGGTTTAGCACAATTTCTGCTCCAATTCCTTAATATTTAATAATTATTAGAACAGCAGTGTCTCCTTTAGCACGAAGCATAAGGGAAGGCCGTGTTGCAGGTTCCGCAGGCTCAGTCGGGTCGAATAGGCCCTTAAAGTGCATAGCTTAACTATTAAATTTGCACGTCTCTTCACGTTAAAAAATCATAAAATGTAAACAAAACGTGGCAAATATCACACGCGTATCTTTTAAATATAACTCAGGTTCAAAGCACGTTTTCTCTGGCATCTTAGTGCAAAATTTAATTCGTGTATAATTCGAAACTTGAAAAACAAAGTTGGTTTTAATTAATTTTAGGCACACTTAAAAACGGCATCTAAAAATAAGGTAACGGGAAGTACTGTTTTGCGTGGCTTGGGCGTATTTTAAGCAAAGGAAGCAGTCAACCACTTCGAGCCGACATAAATAATATGTATAGTCAACATGGCACCGTTCAGAAATATTCAGAAGAAATAAGGCTACCACTGACGACTGGAAAATGAGAAGCTGCCTTCTCACTGTCTATGTCATTGAGGCTAACTGCGCTGGCCGGATGTTGCTTTGCTAGTGCCATCGCCTTTTTCATCGCCAGGTTTGCCTTATTGAGCCTAACCGTCAAGGAGAGATCTGCTTCTGAGCGAATACGCCGAGTAGACTGCACAAACAAGCGTGACGCGAACATGTATGGCGGTTTGGCCGTTTTACCAAAATGATATGCCAATAACATCCGGCTAAGCCAGTGAGCCGGTTTAAGGTCGTCGTATAGGCATTCAGGGCCTGCTCTATAGCAAATGGCTATATATCAGTGTGTGGGTGCCACGCCGATAGCAGCTAAAGAAAGGGACGGAAGCCAGTACGCGTGTACATGGGCTTTGGTGACACGAATATAAATACGACGTCAACGAAACGCCGAAAACCAAAGATGGTAGTGGGAATTTGCAGTAAGAAACTGTGTTGCTGTCTGCAAGGTCCGGCGCAGAAAAGAAATGTACATAAACAGTAATATATCCCCAGCAGGTGTAGGTTTTTTCTAAAAGACTCTGAACGACGAGACCTCTGTCAGAGCTACGAGTAACGCATGATTCTGAGGGTGAAAACTCAAGCGTTTACTGTAATAAGTTTGTTTCCTTGTATACGTCGATGACAAGTGAACTTCTACGGAAAGTTGATTTTAGTAAGCCTCCCATAGCTATTGGTGGGCACGACTTAAGACGAGGCAAACGCAGCTCCGCGGTCAAAGGCCGTTTATTAAAAACGAATATTGAGAAATAAATATAAACAACAGCGCTCTGGTTGGCATCTGTGTACAGTTCAACCTCAGCTGAACGATACGTGCATCACACATGGTCGCTGGCGGACCTAACCGGCTGTCATCTTAGCCATATTGCGGTTGGTGGTCTCGTACATAAGGAAACATATTGTAGGTAATGTAGAGCTAGGATTAAACTATATACATGAACTAATAATAGCTAATAATTAGAAAAAAATACGGTTTCCTTTAGTAATTCCGGATCTAAAAAATGTTTAGATTTGTGCTTGATAATTATTTGGTTTATAGATAAGTAAATTCCAACAATTCCTAGGGGATAAACGCTTGGACAACCTCAACCTCAACATTTTATTCAGATTTTGCTAGCGGTCTTATTCAAACCTCATGGACCTCCTGTTTTGTACTTCGGAACTAGTAATTGGGTCATTTCGTAATACGTATTGACAGCATATTGAAACAAAAAGAACCAATTTGATTGGTCATAAAAACCAAGCTGTTCCCTTCCTTCATTTCAATAAAGGTTTCTTTTTAAAGGAATTTCAACTAGTTCTAACAGTTTGTCATTCCAAATCAAAAATATGCTTCCGCTTAATTAAACCATTTCCACGGTAGAAGCCGGTTGAATTATATACAGCCGCCTCGTAGAGAAGCCAAAAGACAAATGGAAAAAGGAAAACAACAAGTAAGAACGAAGTAGATTCTGTACCATCTTATTTATTTTACATTTGACGGTAAACTAAGGTTGCAAACCTTCTATCAGGAACCGTTTGCGTTTCATGCATGTCAGCAGAAGACCATTTACAGAGATAAATGATAAATGTGAAATTATGACGAAAAACGACCATATAATTATTAAAAAATCTTGTATGGATAAAAAATGGTAATATATCATTTGTTTATCTTCCTTCGATAATGAAACAATCGACTTTTCGAGTATCTAATGGAGAAATTAAAGGGAAGTAAAAAGGGTAGCTTGTGTTACATTTACCTAAAATAAATCCCGGTCGAGGTAATTAACCTATGATAAGCATTCATATAGTGTGTTTCCCGTATGTTTTCCTAATGTAAAGATTTTGGCGTTTCAGGCTGACTGCTAGGTGATGCTCCTCAGTTCTACCTACATAGTAAAGGCCTTCTCTTTTTTACGATCTGCAGTTATAGCCAAAACATGAGCCAACACAAATATTTCTATTTTAGTATAATTTCTCTTATTTGGCTATATTAAATAGGTTCATAGACGCATGACTTTACAAAAACGAACTTTACATTATTAGACAGTTTACTTTAACAATGTATCTCTACCTATTGTTTTTATCTAGACATAGACGCTCAACTACGGTAGAATCCTGTAGAATACCTGACATACTTCAAGCCTAGTATTCATGAAATCCATCATCAATGCTTCCGGTTCATACTTTTAACGATATGATCACATATTGGTTATTGGCCGAGTATTTTAGACTTGTTGGAAAGAGCTTATCAGTAAATTTCAGGGCAAAGTTTCTTTTAACATTATTGGCACCCTTGCATTTTGGAGCCCGCTACATATAAATGGGATCCCAGATTCATCACTAGGTTTGTCCACGCATTGGTAAATACACATACTGCTTTGGCGTATACCTTGCTAAGGATTTGGTTCTGGGCTATTTTTACTGCTATCTAGACCCCTCGAAATGTCATTTTATTGTTCGCCGTCAGGTTCTAACGTACTAGTAGGCCGCATTCGGTTTTTAGACTTACAGGTTAGATAGTCTAAAAATATGTAATTCTTATTTAATAATAATTAAACCAGTTTCTTACCTAACGGTTACGCAATAGGTTTCCAAGTAATTTTTGAAGCTAAAACTCGCTAGACATTAGATTTTATCTGTTAACCGACACTCTTCATAATACCCTTGGATCTATTGTTGAAATGGGACAAGCCATTTTTCTACAATGGCTACATACGACGTTGGCCGAGGCCGGAATAGTTTCCTTTGAATTGAAAGAGGAAAATATAAAACGTTCTGGCACCCGACTTGCTTCTGTACAAGGGGCAATGCATATAACGATGATAACGCTCTCTGCATATAGCCGCTCGTTGTGGTGAGCTCAGTAAGGCTTCTGTTCGCCTGAGCGCAGAGGTGGGACTTGGGCAGAGATAAACTGCTTAGATGTAAGATTGGGCCACAGTAAACCCTCGGTATTAGCCCGTTTCCAGTTCTGCATCTAGTAATCAACACTCACTATCCTATTCATGTAAAACTAAGTGAGTCCGATTGAGTTTGCATGGACCGAACAACATCTATCGTTGGTGAGCCCGAGACAACGTTTGCCGATTGCACATTTGCTTACCAACACAGCTATCTATCTATCTATATCGACTCGAGGTGGAGGAACCTGATGGACATAATGCAGTGGCAGCTGGCGGGTCCAAAGACCGATTGAATAGGATAGGTTTCGCGTACGAGGTAGCTTGAGAAGCGTTCAGAAGAGTCTTAGTGTACTGGTAACGGAACAAAGAAGGCTTATCCACCGATGGATTTGGCTGCTACCGAGGGTTCACAAAGCGTATGTGCAGCGAGAATCGAGCAGGATGACAGTTCCTGGTGACAAAGCACTCTTCAGTCGTAGCTCTTATCAGGTGAATGAGAACATTCGTGATGGCGACACTCCGGATATGAACTCGTCCTAGATTTGCCTTCCACTAGACAACTGGGGTTGATATAAGGGTGAAAGGAGGTGATAGCGTAAAGCATTTCTAGGGGCAGTAAGTGTAAACCTGCGAGTTAAACTATAATAGCACAATATATATATATATATATATATATATTAACCATTAACAAGCGCACCGCGTACTACTGTTGAGTTTGGTACAGATTAGACGCCAAAAGAGGCCTATCTTCTCCAATATTTTAGCGAAATTGTGACATCTTGACCTTCTGTTAAGAGAAGATCAATTATTTTCGTGCGAGTGGCTTCAAGACTACACCATCACGAGAGTAACTCTTATTTCTTACTCTCGTCTTGTTATAGGAGAAGATCTGTCTATACAAGAGAATCTGTATCCGTCAGGTTTTCACACATTCGCAAGGCCTCGGGGTCCTTAAATTTGCCAGCCAAACGTAAGCAATCGTATAAAACTTCTCATACATACCAGATCACTGTGTTCATCATGAGCTTTCTTGTCAAGAGCTGCCAGATGCTGACCAGGTTGAGGTTGCATATATATATCTCATACTTTTAGCTGAGCCATGAATATTATGGCACACATATGAATGCATATAGACGCTATATAGTCGAAATGATTATCCAATAATTACCATTCTTTTAAGAATCGCCGTTTACAATCATTATGGTCCTACAATTCCTTATTGCTTTCTGTCATATTCAGTAGACATGATATAATTAATTAATCTTAATTTTAATATAATTAAAAATCGGAACAGCTGAAAAAAGTGTTTCCCACTAAAGTTATATATACGACTATTCAAAAAATCAATTTCTACAAATACCTTCGAGACGAAACCTTTTGGTGGTGTTACCCTGAAATCTTACAAGAGAAAACTTGTATGAAGAGAAGACTGTGTTAGCTATCCGGCAGAAAACGGTCACGTAGCGTGACAAAAAGCTAAGAAGTTGCTGGAATTTACAGACGTTAGGTGGTGGATGTCCTCCAATCGTCACTGCTTCGTAGGTCGTTTCACTCGACATTCAGTTGGCACGGGAATGTAATTCTTGGGGGTACTGCCTTGGCACAGGTGTGAAAAACATAACAGGTAGTGAAAGTCCGTCATCGCAGTAGACGGCGGCAACTGCATCCCACGCATATCTGTTTGGTAGGTAGTAACTGAGCACAGTGAGAATGCAAAGGAAACAATTACATTGAATAGAATAAACGTGATCGGTTATTGCAGAGGCGGATTTGTTAGAGGAGTGACTTATCAATCCTACCCAATGTGAGAAATGGATTTTGTCCACTCATCTGTAGTTAACAGTACATTTTGTACGCTCGCTAAACAGGCTGTACACTGTTGTTAGTACTGTGCAATGGAACGTCCATCTTCTGTCCTAAAAAGATTAATTTTTCTTACTACTACTACTACTACTACCACTACTACT
>NW_019214880.1:0-45464 GCF_002532875.2 Varroa jacobsoni | reverse complement strand
AATATATATAGCAGTAAAGACTTCATTTACGTACGACTGTCCATCACCGACAGTTGAAAGCACGTAAAGTGATGTCGAATTGAATTCAGGCACGTCTTTCCTGGCAGCTCAGTCCGAACACCCCGTCGGATTTTGGCCAGTACCTTCGGAAACCTCAAAAACGACGTTTGTGCTTCGATGTTTTATTGATGTGGTAGCCATTGAACAGTGCGCGGCACACAGCAGGTGATTTAGAAGATCCCTTGTAGGCGCCATGTTACGAAATTTGGAATTTGTTATTAATAATCTTACGAGTAGAAGTAAATTCATACGTATCAAGCTTAGGAGAAAAATGTATTTATAGGTAAAACTGAACCTGTGTGTAAACCGAAAATCCACTATATTCCCTAGTTGAATGCATATTTTTTGCTTACGCGAATATATACGTAACGCATATCCATAAAACGGAGTACTATTCAATTTCCTTCCAGTTGCGGACGTACGCCTTACGGGGCCGATATATTCCCGTGCAATTCCGATGTTCTGACATACCCGTGCCATCCACAGGCGTGCATCAACTACAAGAAATATAAGCTGATTCATTAAGCATAATTTATAAAAATCAACCTGCACAACATCTATACTTCGAATGAGTAATATGCACCCTTCAACAGATAAGGTATCTAAGCTGGCGTGTTTTATAGTCAAACGAGTGACGTGCAAGCAGGAGGTGCTTCCACCTCGTTGGAGGCTCTCCGATGGTACCATTGCTGGCCTAAGGCAACAAAGGGAAAAGTACGTCTTCTACTAACATGGCCTCACGATCCAAATTAAGGCAATATACACAGTACGGAAATATTGTGCGTTTCCTACTCTTATTGGTAATTTTATATTCCCATTTGTGTGATACGTGAAACCATTAACGATAAATAACTTTTCCAGGAAAGCATCATATCTCGTTTGTTCGCCAACTGCGTGTGAATTAACTTATGCATTTTTAACTACTGCCAATTTGAACTCCATGAATTCTTCCATGGCAGTTGAAGTACGTCGGACATGGTACGAAAGTCTACTGTCTTCAGATGAGCGTCTCTCTATCTTTGAACTTGATTGCTGACTAACTGACTGATTTCTAAATTAAACTGCTCCTTACGTTAGCGGCCATAACCACACTGGTCGATCTATGGTCCTCACTCCCGTAGGATAAGTTCGATGTGGACGGTGTACTTGAGTTGGCGGACGTCGTGGACAGTGGACCGACTAAGTGTGAAATCCGTTTTCGTGTAGCGGTTGATTTTGGCAGCACTACGATGTTATGCTATCGTTAAAGGATCAGGGCTATTAAGATCGCAACGCCTATTATTGATTGAGAAAAACGCGTGCGATCTGGCCACTTCGGTCAAGCTTTCTCCTAACGACAGAAAAAGTCATGGTTAGAAAATGATTCGCCGAACGTAAACGTATCCTTCTGGTCAGTATTGGAAATCATCCGGATGTTCTTTTCAAAACGTACACTTGAGCTTACCCGCAATAAATGCGGTAAAACATATGGAAGATACGCTATTCAAACTACCTAAAAATACCATTCGGCAAATCTCTATTTACCGATCGGTTATTCATAGTATCCTTGCGGCAGCCGGCTCAGTATATCTAGGGCGTCCTGAAACGCCTGACGACGATACGGGACGTAAAATTCTAAACACAGAGGGTGTGCTAGTACAAGTAAGAATAGTACTTACTGCGCAGTGAGTGCCAGTTTATTGGCCGGACACTTAATCATGTGCGATGCTGAAGTAGAGCTTGCCATTGTAGGAGAACTAACGGTGGTGCGAGTCAACTTGGCCGGGTAACTACGGGCGCCCTAAACCTCAATCAGAACACACACGTAAGGGCTAAAGGTCGTCTGTGTGGCAATGACGTGCTTAGTTCCCAGTGATCGAATAGCTTTTGATCCCAGGTTCATAAATATGCTCATAGGTGCAAGCAAAGCAGTATTTACATCAAAGCCGAACGATCAACATACGTGATCTCCGTAACAGCAGAGTCCGCCAAGGCTTAACGTTGAACCCTAAATGAAGTTGGCTTTCGGCCATTTCGGGGTATCTAAATACCTATCTCACTTAGAACCAAACTGGCGAAAAAGCCTCCAGCACAATTGGGCACCATCCGATCAACGCCAGCAAACGTTTCCATTCATACTCAGCCAAAATAAGATGAAATAAACTTATAGCGGATTTAGCTCCCAAACGTGTCGTAATTCAAACGCGTCCGACCCTAACACCTGCGCGCGAAATGTTATTAAAGCCTACGCAATGACGTGAGTCATGTTAGTTTCAGACGATACGCACGTATGAAATATAGATATTATTTGGGAAATAGATAGTACTGATTCAAATGATACTAGAAGAATTATCTTCGCTGTTTTATGTTGTCACCTTTCCATCCTTTCGACCACTGAGATCTAATAAATAACAGTGGCTCAAGCTGTGGATACCGTCATTGCGAAAAGTTCCGAAAGCGGCGTTTGCCTTCTGATTGACTCGCGATTAACCAACAGTTAATTGAATAACGCTAAGGGTTTACCGGACGCAACATATAAATAATGTGTCTGCACGACCCTCTTGTCAGTAAACCATCGTTACCGAGCCGCAAGTACGTCGAGTGCAGTGCCTTGTGCCTTTCTAAAGTAGATTTTGTGCTTTGCGATCTTTTTTATTCGGTACTGCATATTTTCTCTCCGGAATTGATCGTACGGTTATTCTACGATTATATTGATGTGAGATCATTGAGAAAAGCATGGTTTGTTTATTTCAACGTATGTCAGTTTTTCCCAAATATATCGTTTGTGTTATTATGTAATTCGTTATGGTGTAACACGATAATGTTTTGTTAACTTCTATGGAACAAATGTAGATGACCCGCTGTGTGCCAGTGAGGCCAATGAATGGATATCAGAAGATTTTTCTTGTCTGAAACGAAAGATTTCTTTTAGTATATGCAGCTAGATTTATGAGGAATCGTAGCTGAACTGTCATATTTGGGGCCAAGCAAAGAAAGTCCGACCGTATTACATCTGGGGCACCATCTGAGCACCTTTCCAAGTCGTCTGTAACAAACCTAACCTATAGAATCTGCCCCGAGGTGGCTTTTTTTGACGTTTGAAAATGTTAAAAGCACTTGAGCAAATAAGTAATGTATTTGGGTTTTCTTGAAAGGAGAATCCCTCAGTATTATTTGATTACAAAAAAAAGTTTGGTGTATCTTGAGACGAAACATAGCTTTCGATTGTTTTACATCCCTCAAAAACTCATCGAGAATCAGCGAAAGTACTAAGCACTCCAGGATTGGAAAGGGAGCATAAAAAAACCGTGATGTTTTGTTTAGTTAGGAAGTGGACATACGGTTTTAGCACACGTTATTGATTGACTCAGTCAGATGGCAACAGCTGTTCATAACTTGCATTACTGAACTTAACTAAGCTTAAACTTAGCTAAGTTGAGCTAATTCTGCTCGCACAGCTACTGTTTTCATTCATAGGTATCATTAGGTAGTTGGGTGTCATCGTCGAACTCAAAATAAAAGAAACAACTTGTTCCTTTTACTTCAAAGTTTCGATCCACCGTGCAATGGTCACTTGAGTACGCCTGTATATCAGTGTAATAAATAGACACTTCTATCTACTATTCAGGCGCTTCCGAGCTATACTTTTCATGTTCTCTCGCATCCTATAGTAAAAATAGCCTTTTTCTTTTCAACTATTCCTTTAACGCTAATGAATCGGCTCTCGACTCAATTTGAACAATTATTATAGTATGCTTGTAATCTATAAAGGTTTATTTATAGTGTTTCTTTAGCTCCACTCACATCAGAGGGACTGAACAAAGAGAAAAACATTTTTCAAGTTGAATTAAAGCTCATTGCAGTGAATGTAAACTAACCATCGGGCAGTCACTGTAAATCGAGATGCGTTAAGTATCGTGCAAGCCTTCACGCACCAATCAAACCTTGCCGGGTCCTGTTTAGCCGAAATAAAGTAAATTCTGTTTGACGAATTCTAGACATGGTGGGATAGATTAGTATATGGATCGTCAAAAAATACCCTTTATTATTTATGTTAATGTAAACACACCTTGGCTGAGGCCGAATTTCACCGTTTACCATTTTTCGGTTTTCAATAAATTTTGCAGGCTTTAAGGTTACTTAGTTCATGTGTTGTAGCTGATTTTACGGAGAATAGGATCTTTTAAGCAAACCAGTATCTTGTATATTTGTTTGTATGAAAAATTAAATATTGACAGAGCCCTGCTTTATCGATTCATTTCGCTGCAGATGGGTTAGAAGGTTGGAGAGATTCGCCCTAATCCGATCATCTGTCTGACAGATGGCTGGTTAAATTACTCTGCAATTACTGCTTTATGCCGTTTTTTCATTGTAACACAGCAAGAAGAATTAACGTTATTTTCCTGGTTTAGGTTGGCTATGAACGCTAAATTAGATCGTTCAGGCAGGAAGATTTTTCCTTGCAATTATGAATATGAACAGATTTTTCCAACCAAAAAAGAATCCCTTTATGATACAGGTTTCGCAGTTCCTTGAGCGTTTCGGTGGCATAGTTCCATACTTGTTTCGAACAGATAACTTGAACAGTGGGAAAAAACGGCAGTCTTCAAAAAGCTATAATGATCTCTCTGGTGTTTCCCTCTGCTCAAGCGGAATGTCAGATCATCGATCTTGTTTGTCATTCACAGGTCATAAATTTTCATTAGAGCCATTGCCTTAGTTGGCATTTGTGTTCTTCCGAAGATCATAATTCCCTTTATTTCAGAGATGACAACAAGGTTGGCTATTTTCCACCTTCAATAACTACTTTAACTGCGTGGCCTATTTATGCCGTACAATATAATACTATAGCCATATACTTTATAAAATTGACGGTGACTATTCGCGAGATATTTATCCGGCAAATAATCTAAATATATTTAACACTCGTAGTTCAGAAAGCTACGTTTTAGCTGCAAGATACACGAATGATCGTCACACCCTGGCTCCGCAACGTGAAATAAGCGCTTAAGATGAGCTGTATGGTGACGAAGCAATGGCACAAGGCTACGGTCATTTCAATGAATATAAAATACTTAAAATTCAACTATAAAAATAAGTTGAATTCTTAGCTGAGAAAAACCCCAGGATAACAATTTAGCTCATCGCAGTACCTAGCGCTTTGGCTCCGTGATTACAATGCTGAATTTGGTGGGGGTATATGGCGCGAAGGTTCAAGGCTGAACTATTTTAGCAAAAATGATGTCAAGAGGCAAACCGCCATTGAGATTTGGCCGCAAGTATGCTACGGGTGGCATTAAGTGTGATTTGTAGCTTAACTAAAATTTACCGTACTAATTGAATTTATATGTAATTTTCATTGTTATTTATTCATTCGATGCGGTTACGTTAAAGGCCACGACAAAGCAAGTGCCTAAGAGAACCAATACAAAGGAGAATACTACATTTAGAAGCGTTCTGTAACGGCGACTATTAGTATCGAGCAGGTACGCAACAACGATTTGAACATCGCGTCCGATCTGAGCTAAAGAAATCAGCTTGTTGAGCGGCTGGATCCTTCTATGGCGGAAATGGCGACTCTAGAAGGGTGTGACGAAAGCAGGACACTGCCAAGCCCAGTTTGGTCTGGACTGAACCCAATAAAGCAACAATAACTACTACTAGTTAAATTATGAACTTGTGAGCTGGCGTTATAACCAGCAGCTTCTTTATTTCTAACCAGCATCCTACTGACCGAACTAAACCTTCGTATTACACCCATAGTTGCTTTATGAATCGGTGGCAGAATAAAAGCTAGCTCGAGAACAGTTCTGTAGGCTTTGACTATTTATTTACATCTTGGCTTATCGGAACATATTAGCGATGGCCATACGTAGAGCATTTCTCTAGGTGCACGATAATGAAGAACCAAGTTAAACAAAGAATGATCATTTGCCTACACAATTGTTAGCAACAAACATCCCCTTCGATAGCCGGCTAATTTGCGGTGGCCTGAAGTTGCGCCCGCTGCTACTGAGAGCGCGCCACTGGTACTCGGGTTGGACATTTGTCTCCACTGAGCGTTTACCCTCAGCTTGGCGGTATTATCCCACAGTGACTACATATAAACAAACGGTACGTGAAATTACATCTTGGGGACAAGAACGCTTTCGGAGCCAACAATGGCCACTATGGCGCACGGGACTGTGCAATGCATACGTAGATGACGAACGATATTGAGGTTTGTCTTGTTAATTGGCTAATATAGATCGACATGTCACGGCTAGACACTTGTCACGATTATAGATTCACCACAAATATTACAGTTAACTGAGACGATGCCCTCTATCGAATGCCACAGTCATCATGATGCCGTGACGTCATCATTGCTAGCTATTCGGTGGCGAGCATTATGAAAATGACTTACTGGCATAAGTCTGCACGTTGGCTAGCATATTCTAGAAGTAAACATGGCATTGGTAAGACGAATGATGCGCGAGAAATCGTCACTTAATAAGCAAATGATCGAAGATGGACGTTGAATAGGTAAATAATGCACGGGGAGCAAAAATTGGTAATTGACTTTTCGTTTCTTCTTCTTCTAACCATCAACTGTGTGAAGTTCAATTCTTCAAGCTTCAATTGAAGTATACGCCATTATTGTTTGCGACCTTCCGCCATTTGTATGAAGACTTATTTATTTCGCTGTTCGAAAGTTCTAAGGTATAAATTTACTGTTTCATTTCTCACTTCAATCGTAGTGTTTGTTTGAACGTGTTGTATGTCTTTTACTATACTTCTCAGTATTGTGGGGGATCTTCCACAAGACTCGTTTTCTCTATCAAAAAATATCCCTGTTCAAACATCTTAAATCAACGGGTCTCGGTCTTCCCATCTTTCATCGAACGCAAGGTCCGCACGAGCAGTTGTATTGCAGAAGCAGATGGAACTCATACTCGTAAACCTCTCGAATTTCTGCAAGTCGCCTATTAGGAAACTAAGCAATTGGATCCGCAATAAAGGACCTAGATCTCAAAGAGTGAGAAAGTTTTTTGAACGCAAAAAAGCTTCCCGAAATGTCATACTATTACAAAATAATGCTACTTTGAAACACAAAATACAAATTTCATACTGTACGACCTCAACTAAAGCTTCGCTTGGAGCTGTTGCCGAGCTTATTTATGTGTGCTAAAGAAGTGTGCTTTGATTTCGACTTCGCCTCATAGAAGTTTGCTCCTTAAGAAGTTCACTTATGCTTAGCGAAATTGAAAACGTGAACTCAAGCCAAAACTCTGATAACAGAGGTGATACCTTTTCTGGGGGTGAAGACATATGCCTGTAGAAAAAAACGACTTCTTCAAATAATAAATAATAAAAACAATAGGAAGTATAGCAAATTGGGATATGCTCATTTTCAACAAACACTTTCAATGCTGTTAAAGATGTTAAACGACTCTTAATTCATACTTCTATACACTGGTATTCCTCTCATCATTTGATAGATTGTCGAAGTTGTCAAAGTGATTTAAAAAATACCCGAAGCTTTAACTTAAACCTTTTCTCGTCGAAGCGAGTAGGGAACTTTGGAACATCAATCATAGGAGGGGCATCCCGTTTTTTTCAAGCAAAAAGATATTAATTTTAAATAAGAATATCATCAAACTTTTATCATTTTGAGATGTACACACGTCAGATATTTGGTGCACTTTAGTATTTTCTTGATCCGGAGCTGGGCCTGCATCGGATGGCTAACTACTATGTTCGTTAGATTCCTCGTCATTTAAATTTTATCTAAACCATATGAGGTAAAGTTATCAACTCGTGTTTCGACCACAGCTTCATTTACCCCAAAACCGCATTTTCAAAAGATGACTCAAATCATGTTACATTCTATACAAAAACTCACATGAAGAAATATCGTATAATGACCCTTAAGACGATGTGGGCCTATATAGGCCACCACATTTTGCTCGATGCTAACGAATTCAACCTAATAAAAATGTTGTATGCGTATATATTTTATGTTAAAGTGAGGCGTTGTATAATCTTACCTGTTGTACCTGTTTTCAAAAAAACCTCGGTGCCTTGATCAGGAAAACGAAGCATTTGGACAAAATGGCCCTGCAGATTTATGTACCACATGGTAGATAATTACGATCCTGGACCAGAATGTGCAATGAATAATTATTTATACTAGAATCACCTATTCAAATTTCACGCTTGTCAATTTAGCTTTGAAGAATGGTGCTCGTGCTACTTCTCACGTCTCGCTCAAAACACAACTCGTGGACGTGTCTGTACCTGAGCCATTTAGGACTCAGTGTTACACTGCGCAGGAGGACTTCACATAGACCTTTGGTAGAAAAATCACAATCTTTCGCCTGCCTGACCTGACAATGAATGACTGTACAGCACGGTCTTGTTTTTTTGTCATAATCACAGCCCGTTCAACAAAGAAGCGTTTTCCCTACTGTTTTTGTTCGATGATAAACTTCACTTGATGTCTACATAGCCTTACTTCCGGCCCATATAGCCCCACTTTGTGGTGCTTTATTCGTAAATCGAGCACGTATATTTATTAACTCATGAATATTCCATACGTGTTGACATATGCAACACAGCTATCGGTGAATTTTGGAAAGAATTGTCAAAACTAATGGAAATAATCTAGGAAAAATGGGATGAGCGACATGCCGTGTCCTTGAATCCATTCTAATACATGTGGCTTTTATCGAAAGTGAAGCCCGGTACCATGCTTTACCAAGCGCATCAAGAACTTGGCTCAAGTAGAGTAATAATAGCTTTAACCTGACCAGACAAAATACATTTTGAGGGTAAAAAAAATTGATTTTTCGTAAAGCTGGACAAAGGCTCTTCGTTTTCGTACACATGCGCCCTTGACAAATCGTTGTGCTTATCGTTGCCTTTTACTGATTATCATAAGCATGTAAGTTTTGCCATGTCTAGGGTTATTCAGACCCCGTACCTTTCGTCAGAAGGTTGGGTGGGCGTAGGTGCTTATTGATCGACGGTGCAAGGCTCGCTAGTGATAATGATAAAGCTAGCAATACAAATAGAAGACATTCGTGTAGAGTTCAATGGAAATACCAAAATATAGCTAAGTAAAGGTAGGTGTTGGCATAAGATTATTTCCAATATGGGTTCATTGCGAATATGAAGTAAAGTACCAACTATTAGAATGATTATCATTATGATCATCTGTTTCATCCTGGAGGAAAATCAACTGTATTTACCGAAATAAATTTTTTTTTTTTTAAACGTGCCTTGTAGGATGTCTATGCAGTATGTTCAAAATGAACGGAATAGTTAGTGCTAAATGAAATGACTAACATAATCTCCTTTAGTTCTGTCTGCAGGTTCCATGGTATTATTGTATCAGGAGATCATTCATACAGACGATGATCCTTGCCCTAATCAGTGAGACTTAACAGCTATACTCCTTTAAGGAAGATACAAAGATTGATCACTTCTAGGTTAAATAATCTCAACCAAAGAGCTTGTGTCACGTAATATAATAATACGCACTCCTAGATTATGAGATAAAGGTCGCATAGTTTTGATCATCTATCTGAAAGGGCTATATTTCCATTTTTAATCAAAAACGTAATGGTTACTGTCTTACACACTATTTCCGTTCCATGATATATATTATAAAGGCAAAATTCAGAAACATCGTTACAAATAAAACATTAGAGCTACCTCTCAAGCATGCAGTGGCCTGATGACAAGGATATGACGCAACAGGATAGGTAATTATATAGTGTGCCTTAACTTAATCAGATGTACTTATTGCAGACACATGCATCTATGCGACTGCTGCAGCCTCGTTTCCCTCGACCATATCTCTATGTTTCCAAGATGTTCGAATTAACAGCTAGCCTTCACCACGAAATGCCCAGGGACTCTCGACCCAATTTACCTGAGACTTTCCGTCTGTTGGCTATCTCGTACCACTTATACTGGGTGATACAGTTTTGTCAGCGATGCGTTTTTAATCGGAACAGACGTAGACACACTGAATTCGTGGCATCGAAATGCCATGGATGATTATGATGACGAAGATGAAGAAAAACTATAAAGAAATCGAGAAGTGGTAAAGCTTAAAAAATATCTCGGCAGATCGTTGAAAGCGATCACTCTGATCCATCGTGTACAGTTCGCACGTCGTCACGTAACACTCCGTCCGCTCAATTATACTATTCTTCTATTGATCTGCTCTCCCATTTAATCGTTCCGGCTGAGTCTAGTCGATACCGTGCACAGTAGACTGGCTGTGCTATATATATATATATGTAGAGTGTATATGCCCCACTACCTTGCGCAACGTGGAGGAACACGTCTGTGGTTCACGCAGAGACGGGCTCTCGGTTCAGTATATCCGCTCGAGATAGAACCCGCTGAGTGGTGGCTATTGCCAGTTTGATGTCGATCTAAAGAGACATACTAAAGCGAGATCCTAAAGAAACGTTTACGGTGATTCATTCAGCGCGTGGTTGCTTCGTGCGAACGCCGCTGCGGACAGGACGTTAGGAGGTCCCACAAAGCCTAAACGTGATGATTTTCAGACGCGCGACAGAACTGCTGCGCGCTCTTCACGCATTCACGCAGACTTCTTACTGTAGTCCCAATAATCCCCTTTCTGTTTACACTGCGCCATATGTACACACTGCACTTACTGTGAAAGCTATGGCTTTTTTTTGCAGTAATCATTGACGAACTTATAAAATAGCCACTCTTTGATCTGGGCCTTGCGGTACGGTCTGAGCCGAAATGAATTCAGACGGGTCCTCCGAGTTTAGCGCCCGGGTCCATTTGGCCGTTAGCATTTGACCACCTCTTGCATTCTCGGCTAATTTCTTCGTTCAAGTAAGTTCGTATGGGCGTTATTCTAAATCTAGGTTGTAACAGACGACGTTTTTCATAACACTGGGATGTATGTAGCCTATGACCTAAGGCTGAGGAGAAAGCGACAGCTCCAATAACGCTGCGCAGAAGCTTATTCTTCACATCCCGATCGTTTTTGCATGTTATAGACAGCAAACATGGTGTCCCCGCTCAAATGGCCAAGACATATAAGGCAATCTAAAATATACTGCATTAGGTTACTCTAAGTAATGTTCTTAGAAATCTACTCTAGTTTCACTTATGGTTGTTTCGTTTTCAACGAATAGCGACACGTTTATGCGGCTGATTAGTTGTAGGGAAGCTGACAGACCCCTTTCTTTGTTCCTTCCTTAGAATCGTCTCTTGGCAAAAAAAAATACTAATCGTCCCAAGTGGTTTGCTTTATATATGCGCATGCAACCCAGTTGTTTAAAATAAGCTCACTAAACTTTCATTTAAATTAGTCCTATACGTTCCAACAATTCAAGGAACAATTCTGATTAAATGGGCGTGAACGATTTGCCGATTGCACAGAAAATAATAGGCGCTCAGAC
Organism: Varroa jacobsoni; assembly: GCF_002532875.2. NCBI lineage: Eukaryota > Metazoa > Arthropoda > Arachnida > Mesostigmata > Varroidae > Varroa > Varroa jacobsoni. The sequence goes on along the minus strand of NW_019214880.1, from coordinate 33,987 downwards.
CCAAATCGATACAACCGATAGTCACACATTGACCAGGGCACAACACGCCTCACGTAATAAAGTATGGGGACGTAAAGATTGTTTCCATGTAGGATGCAGTACTGTTATTGAACGTCCACCGACTGCGCCTTCAAAGACGTACTCATTGAACATTATCGCCATCTTAATTAGTTTGCTTAATTGTTAGCTAAAGCGCAACGTCACCTGTACGGCCCATAATGTTATCCATCTGCTTTAAAGTGATGACTTTCAATTCAATTGTCTCTTGTTGTATTTGCCCATCATGCGGTATTATTTTATATATATATGTATATATATATATATATATATATACATATATATGTATATATATATATATATATAGCACAAGTAGAAAGCAGACAAGCGGCGAGCTTGTTCAATGTGCTGTGAAAGATATCCATCTACAACGTGCTTGGTGTATAGCCTTGCATCATAGTGATGAACTTGTACTGAGAGATTTTTAGCACAATGTACATGACATACGGCCTAGCAGCAACAACATTTACTAACAATAAGCTAATATAAATTACTTTTTAATTTTTTCGAGGATTGATGGGTGACACAGATTTAAATTTGAGAACACATATCGCGCACATTGCCAGCTAATGTAGTTAAGTTTGTAACGATTTTTTGAATATTCGAAGTTCTATTAGGCTTTAAGTACGAGTACACTGATATGAAATTAGCTTAAGGAAGAATCATCCAATGATACGAAGATAAAGTGGAACTTCTCGTGTGCTAATCGATTTGAGGTTTATTATGATTTTATTTTTTTTCTTTGAAGGTTTTTCACGAAGTTAAATCTTTCTAGGCATGGCGTTGCCGCTTGATTTTTCCCCGTCAAGCCAAACCCGAACATCAAACCTAATGGTCAAAAAGATTTACTAAGATCGGCGACAGCGGCAGTACACTTGAGCTCGGGAAAGCGTTTTAAGCATTTGCAGATAGGTTTTTCGAATACGGGGAAAAGCTACGTAAAAATTGCACCAGTTGCCGGCCGTTGATGCCTGATACCATTATAGCAGGCGTATCTTATGTGTATTTTTGCCACCATTTATCTCGTGTCGTGATAGCTGCACAAAGTTGACGAACGGTTAGCCCCTAGCACTAGATATACCGCTGAATTGTCTCTATTGTATTTGGCTTCCGCCTCACGGGTAAGCATTGAGATGTCTGTAAATTTTAGGTTCGTAGTCTGATTTTTACGTCCGTCGTTGGTAATGGAACTGAGTTTACATAATATTATCGCATTCAAGCTTAATTTAGTGCCAATGTTTATGCTGTTATCAAAGATGAAGGTCATAGTTGTTACGTACGGGAAACAAACGAGTCTACCCTTGAACTAGACCATTCCTTCTGAGAGAATACTGCAAATACCTTTTTTTCTTTAAAAAAAACTAGACCACTAAAAAACCGTTCAGCTCGTTGAGGGTCAAATGTCCTGGGGCAATAACTACTCAACACTATTCCTCTAACTACATCGAACAGAAACAAGAGTATTTGTAGAACAAAATCAATAAGTGGGGAAAAGAAATATCTAAAATGCTTATTTTCTGGTTACTGACTCACGAATCAGCTATCTAACAGGGATTTTATAGTAGAGTTCGAAGCAGTCTTCTTCACTGTTTAGCAACATTATCGGTCTGCCCATGGTGGCAAGTTTGCGGTGGGCAATTTACGTTTCATTCTATCCAGAAATGACAGAATGATGAAATTCGATTCAATATTTTCCTCGCTATTTGGCGTGGATCTCCGAAACGATAGATTTCAGCACGTAGGGGTAATCAATGAAGCGCACACATGCATACGCTTTACCTGAAATATTGACGATGCAAATAATTATACATATCATAATACTAGTAAATATGTAGGCGTACATTAAGGCCTACTGTTTGTATTAGTCGTGATACGATTTAAAAAAAAGCGGGTTTGACGCATCATTAATGACACTTCGTGTACGTAACGCTGCAGGACTTCTATTCAGTGCAGTAATGAAGAGGATACCAACTGCATTCAGTGCTGAGGTCCGAGTTAGTCTGGAGCTGGTTTTAAGGGCCTCATCATCATATCTACTGAGTTCGTTCTCCCGTAATACTAGTCTTAGGGACGACTAGAAAACATAAGACAAAAATTACACCCGTGTTTCAACACAGTTCGTTATTAATCGCAGCTCGTCGTCTTTTCGTTATTAAGAACTAAATGCACGCGCACAAACGGCCGCTCGTCGTACGGACAACGACGTTGTCGTGATACTTCAGCTCAATAGTGCGCGATCTGCATTCAGCGTCGAGCCTCACATCTGCTTGTCTGCGTTATCGTCTGGTCTCCGAGTATAGTTATGGACTCGCCCGCCGCAACCAACCTAATTCCTGCATACACATATTACTTAACTCCTTGCCACTTACCACAGCATGAGATAGCGCCCTTTCCACGTGTGGTAACCGTCGATAGCTGCTGTTACGGTGTCTGTCGCTGCATGCTGTCTGTCTACCTACCGCTCTTGTACTGAACTGCTGTGTTAGCAGTCGGCGAATCATCGTATCGCCCTTTCTCGACGTGCGCGGCTCACGGCGGGCTCTACGTCCTCGACCGTCGAGCCCCGTCAGTCCACGGGCCGGTCTCGCATTCGCTATCTCACGAGTCCGTCCACACGTCAGGTTGACTATTGTTCGAGGGAGTGAACTGTGAATGCCCCCCTGTACATGTAGGCTACGCACGGATAGACAGGTTTTTTGCAACTGGAGTCGGTTCTGTTGATTGCTTCGTTCGTTTGCTGACTAATTAGTAGCCTAGAGGCGTCTTAGTGGTTTCGTGGGTCAATTGTCGATACCAGTTTTCTTTGTCTTGTTCCCGCTGCGGTAAAAGAGAGAGCCCCACCGTTGGCCGCACCTGAGTACTAGACCGAGCATTGGAAGTGCGAGAGACTTCACCGGAGACACAGGTTCGGCACTTACTTGTATGGCGCAAAGCAACAAGACGGCACAGCAGCGAAGGAAGAGTCGTACGTGGAGACAACCATCTAACAGTATTTGCGCTGCGGCTCTCTGAAAGGCTTGCGGCGAAACGCGCGAAGCAACGAGAACAAGAGGGAAAAGAAACAAAAGCAAGTTCCGCAACCTTTAATATTGTCGATTTCACTAGTCCTCTAGTTACTGTACAATAGTAAGAGTCGCTATCTGTTACGTATCGCCACCGCCACGGTTATCCTGGATCGCTGCGTAGCTCTTCACCGCTTTCTGCTCTGCGGCCTCTATCAGTCCTCTTGTTATAGCTAAGGTTAACGATTTTTTTTGAAGACAAACGAAGCTTCGTCGCTCGAGTAACAGGAAAAAGGCAAGTTGGAGAAAGTCGAGAACCGGGGTAAAGCCCGTCGAACAAGCGGCGAACACCACTCGGATCGAGACGACCTAATAAATATATCAGTGGAAGTAAAACCGAATGCCTTGTAAAAGGGTGGAATCAATAGTACCAACTGTGTCAACTCTGTTAGTCAGCGGCAGAGCGGAGAAATTCAAGGAAACCACGACTGATCCCACACGAAGCTCTCCCGTCCTCCGATTTCTCCATACCCAGACAACTCAACTGTCCTACCAGTAGGTGTCTACTGCATTACTAGCCAACGTTAACGTCTTCGGTATGTTTTCGGGTTTGTGAAAGATCCAAATGGATAGCCCAACGATAACGTTGTAGTCAAGATTAAGCGAATGTGGGTAGGCAACAAACTGTCTGACTATAGGAGGTATCTTTCGAACAATCGTACGACTGAAGCTACGAAGAAGATTAGCCTTTTTGTGCGCTCTTCGTGCACAACGAAAACTTACCTTATGAGTGTGTGACGCAACGCAATTTGTCATGGGTTGAATTCTGTGCAGGCGGTTAATACTCTGAGATAAGTTACGATACGAAAATTTCGTAGTCTCTACAAGCATCTCTTTGAAGACTCCCTGTAACCCGTGTTCTCTAGTGTGGGAGGAAATCCCTTGCTTCTCGCGAGACGCTATCGTAACGCCGATATCGGTGTCTGTTGACTGCCTGTTGAATACCCAGCCGACAGAGCATATAGATAAGAAGCAGTGTCGTCGATGCAAAAGCGAGATTTCCTGGCAACATCTTTTGCCGCTTTTTGTGGACGAAAAGCGCTGTTAAGCAGTTGTTGTAGCAGCAGCAAAACCGTTGCTTAAAGAAGAAACTTGCCATATGCTTCTACCCGTCTATTACGTATGCATATACATAGTTATCGTCATGCATCTTAATTACAAATATAAGGCATCCGCTATTACCATATTCGACGTATGTCCCACGTCGATTAATTGACCTATTCTTAAGTAAGTTATCGTGTAGCACAGTGTCATCGAATGCGGTCTTCTGATCTGAAGAATTCCAAGCACGGCGTCCATCGAAAGCCGTTTATGCACAAATCACAGTTATCGCGGCTGCAGAGTGAAGAGTGCTTTTGTGATGCCGGCGCCTGTGCATCAGGTGTGATCTAAGATCGCGTATATCATGCGCCGTACGGATACGTCGCGTTTAGGAATTCTGTGCGTTTCATGCAACGATAGCAAATCGCTTGTGATTTGGTGATGCTCTTGAACAGCTGTGACTGATTCTCCGAACTAAACGGTTATTTACCTGCTTTTACTTGACGGTACGGCTTTGCTGACCGACACACAAAAATAAAAACAAAACACTTAAGGTGAGCGCTTTACCATAGGAAGGACATTTTTTATTCTACGTACGAAAAAGTGCCCGCTAAACTAAGACGAAAGGTTCGCTTGTGACATTTAAGTTTGTGATACTCTATTAGAATGTAAATCCGATAGCACGACCGCAAAACTGAACACGGACTAGCTGAAGCGGGCCCTTGGCACTTATAAGCTAATTGTACTAAAATCGCTTCCCAGCAGTATGTAAATCACAGAATTTATCACAAACTATTGTACGGACATCTTGAAATAGTCAAACAAAAAGATACGAACAAATTTTCATATTGTGCTCCTACGATTATCTTCTAAGCTCTGTAGAGCTTTCCCTCAAAGAAAATTCGATACGACTGCTAAACACACGCATTAGGTTCTATCAAAGAAAAGCCCCTGTCAGTCCATCCGGGTCGTTGTGAACTTCAACGATACCTCCAGAACCGCAGCGTAGTTTATATAACAGTTCACCTAGAAAGATATAACAAATGTATTTATTAATTGCAAATGATCTCAACGGAACACTATTTGAATAGGGTTAGAATATTTTTCAAACAGTCCTGACGGAATAGTCACGACTCTTCATCATGGCTGGTGCTAAATACTCGTTTCGCAAGCTAGAATGCGTACAGCTTACAGGGTAAGATCATTAAAAAGATGAGATAATTATCGAGCCTCGATTGTACCTGTGCTTCGCAACGCCATAACGCTTCACTTTGTCTTGATTACGTGGACTAATTGTTGTAATTGCGCTCCGTCTGAATAGTCGAAAGGAAGGTTAAATTGTGCTTAATACTGATTCAAGAGGTCAACTTTTGCTTAAAAGCTCGATATATATACATACATACATACAGCTTCTTTTATTTTGTATTCCACGGATTGATTCTTCCAAGCTCACTCTTTGTTTGTCATTAGGCTGTCCGTACTTTGGCCTGGCGCCTGGGTTAAGCCTTTGACTAAAGACGCCGGAAGTTGGCTCGATTTGCGACGCGATTTGAGGTAAATGAAATCTTTTCTTGCCTCGAAGTAACAGTACGTTATGTATAGGTCGTTACGATCCAAACAGGAATATATACCCACCCTGGTGTCATAAATCAATTCATCATGATTAATAGGTGTGATGTTACACTTCAGTGAGACTGCAAATTGTTCTGGTTATTTAATGTTATATCATTCAAGCTTAGATGTCCCTAAGTTATTGCTTGCAACAAAAGCAGTTCCAGTTGCTTCCGTTGAGCTGGGCTTATCTTACGATTGAAGTTAGGAAGCAACAATAGTCAACTGCAATATCATAGTAATTAGTTCTATTCCCCCTATCTATCTATATATATATATATGTATATATGTGCGTGTGTGGGTAAGATGAGATAGTCTGCGAAAGTTAGAAAAGCAAAATGTACAGAAATCATTGCTAAAGATAAAGAGGGCTTAAATATACGATTCATTTGTAATTAGGTCACCCTAAGGCGCCTTTTGTACTTCTGTAATAATCCATTAAAAGCATACCACAAAATACTTTATTAATTAGTAGTGATAATATTAATAGTGAATAAAATTATCTAATTAATAAGTACAAAAACCATGGTGTTACATGTATACCAGCATTATAAGAGTATGAAGATACTATGCCTCCTGTTACGAATGTCCTGCGCTGCACTGGCCAGGCATATCGCCTTCTGCTTCTATAGATGTAAAATACTGACTTTTCAGCTGTCAGAAACGATTGAATTACTTTCCTCTCTCTCTCTCTCTCTCTATATATATATATGTGTGTGTGTGTGTGTGTGTGTGTCCTGTATACCGCAGAATCGATGTGACGGCTCGCGGTACGTCCCATGGTGACAGCGGCGGTGTTGTCGAGATGATTTCTTGATAATGGTTGATGATGATTGTGGTGGATGGAGGTGGTTGATGGCGCTATTTTTCGTGCCGAGACTCGCTCTTAACCAGGGAGCAGTTGGCAAGCGGCGACGGATATTTGGTTCCGCGGTAAAGGTTTAGTCTCCGGCGCGCCACGCTACGACATACGGCGCCACGCGGTGCTGAGCCCCGATGCCCTACTCTGGTTGTCGTTGGCGGCAACATTGCTGTTCCTGTTGCCATCAAAGTCAAAGATACCGTTTGTACAAGCTGATTACGTCCGTGGCTGCTTTCGTGTCCGATTACAATCACAATATTAGACACTGCTTGTGCTGGCGACGTTGCCGAGCTACTGGTCCGCGTGTCGGGAATGAGGACGGAGATAATACCGAAGAGAACGACAGTAAAAGTTACGTCAACATAAAACGCTTAATGCTAGCCTAATACGCGTTACTATATGCACATACGTGTTGATTACGTTGATAATGTCACAACCTTAATGGATGTTCTCGTATTGTCCAAGGGCAGAGGTAGGGGCACGAATACAGTTATAGATGTACCCAACAATGTGAGGCTTATTTAAAAGCATATTTTGAATAAGACCTGCTGACGGTCACAGCTGACAGATAGACAATGTTGATTGCAAGGTTTCTAGGACGTTTCTAGGACAAACAACCAAATGAGAAAGAGGTAAAACGACGAGAAGAAAAAACGTTTTGGAACATTGAATGAATTTTTTGGTAGACAAAGATATTTCGTTTGATGAGACAAAGAATGCAAAGAGCAAACTGAAGAGATTTGGGAAACTCTAAATTTGATTAAGTGATGTGGACACTGGGGATTTTCATTGTGGACGCAAAGCAAATGAACCGTTAGTTCTATCTATAACGACATGGGGTTTACCATAACACGATCAAGTGAAAGCTGTATTTCTAGAATATGGAGTCGCTCGACGGTTATTATCTCGGTGATGATTTGAGTGGAAACGAGAAATAAAGATGCCATCTATAACTTGCGACCTTCGAAACTTATTCTAGAGATGCGTAGAAGTCTACGTAACTTGCCAATAACTAGCCAGTTAATAACAATATACTAAGGGTAACTTTTTTGCTTGTCCGTTGTACGGAACGCTTAGGAGAAATTTATTGGCGTCGTTAGTTAATCACTACTACTACTAGTCGCTACTTAATAACTAGTCTGATGAGAAATATAAAAATCGATTAAATATTTCGTAAATTCAATCCCACTCTAAATACCTATGTTAACAATAGGACAGCGTTTAATAAGGGTGCCAATATGAATTAAAGCGTACTTTTACAGAATAGTACAGCATTATTTTTTTTTTCTTTTTCTCTTTTTCACAGAGTTGATTTCGAATTGCGGCTGTTTAAGGATAAGTAAGCTGGCACAGTCTCCCTACCGTATTCAACCACTCACGTTATCATATCGCCCGTTAGCCAGCCGCACGGCTAATCTCGATTTGGGCAATGTATTATGACTTACAGAAAGCCATCGATTTTCTAAGATTAAACGCACTCACAAATAAGTTCGTGTCTATCTATAGGAATATGAAATTTTTAAAGCCTCGAAAAGATCGACAAACGGTAATTCGGTCAACTAACTGATTCTGTTGAAGATGCGGCCGGTATTAACGGAGCCGCCTGCGACGTAGTTTCAATCTCACTGGACGTCTCTCGAACGGCTAACGGCATTTGACACGTGAGACATACGAAAAGCCCCTCAGGTATTCGGCATTCCAGTTCTCCGAACTCATCCTCACATTGTATGCCCCCTTTTATCTATCGTCCGTGACGTGAGACCTTCTATAAACGTTTGCTTTTCATTCCTTTTAGGCGATTAGCTAAGTAGGTGATTAAGAAGCGCCTAACAAACTGTCGACTGCCCATGTTTCGAGGATCGTGTTTACACTATATAGTGATATATATCTTGCTCAAAATAATAAGCCACAATGAACATTGATATACCATTGAAGCGAAATAGAAATTAGGTGAAGTCAACGTTATTTTGCTTTTTAACGTCTTCAGAATCACCTCTCGAACAGCATAGAGTATCTGTTCTGCCTAGAGCTATTTTTAGTTAAGGCGCAGATAAGGGGTCATCTGTTGTGAGTTACCGCTTTACGTAGACTCTAACCTGACAACATACGTTCCAGGTCGCGTACAAGCTTGTCTTTAAGAGGGGATGCATAGCAAATTATTTTCTGCGAATTTACAATTATTGTTGCAGTATGCAGTTCTCCGAAAGAGCGATCGCGTAATTCTCTTGAGTGACTGCAGCTGTTGCTCGTTCTATAGTGTTTGCCCTTTGTCCGAACAATGCGGCATTCATTAACTTATATGTATTATTATTAGGGAATAGCCCAACATAAGAAAACTTCGACGAAGACATCGGTGTCCGTTCAGGGACAAAAGAACAATGGATAAATTTGGATAATGAATATTATGGCAAGCTATAAATATGGTTGTGACTGCGTATCAGTTATCGGTAGATGTAACTGTCAATTGTACGCCGTAACAATCGGCTAAATGCACTACAGGCTTTCGATTGGGCAGTTCGTCGGTCAGAGCTTCAGAGAGATTCAGGCCATCGTTCGGGGTCTATGGCATACTCACGAATCATACGATCTTAGTCGTTTGAGTCGTGAGTCTGCGTAAGGCTGCAGTCACATACGCAAACGGTGACAAGGATCTCTGTTTATCTTTGCCTCTTCCCATTATAGCATGCGGGCCGGTAACGTGCACGCTTGCCTTTCCTAAACCTTTCGATTGGCACTGAAGTTAGGTATTGAACGTCACATATGACAACCACGCCTTTCAGCCATCTAACCCGCGTGCAAGCGCTTGAGCTATCGCTGATCTAATTCCCAAATGTTGACGCCCGCGCCAACTCTCAAGCAAGTGTTACAGCAGTATTGGAGAAGTTCGTTCATCTTTTGACCCTGAATTAAAAAGCATTGAGGAACACGAAACCGGGTACATCAGGCTCGGAATCGAATTCCCCAAGCGCGGGTCCTTCTGCCGGGTTCGCCTAAACTCGGTTAGCTTGGGGTCATCGTCCTCTGTGACAAATATTATTATTTTAACTAGCTAAACTAGAAGCTTACTGGACGTTCTTGTGACGCATACAATCTTCAGCTAGGTCCGTCTGTCCGGCAATCAGTCTTTACGGGCTTTCAAGCGTCGCGTTCGCCATAGATGCTTGGTTGCGGTCTATGGGTTTTGATATTTCGCTACTTAATAATCACAATGGGTACGACTGTTGAAACATAGTTCACGAAACCGCCGGGATGCAAAAAATGTTTACGTCATTGAGAAGCGCACTGAACGTAAAAGCCGTTCGGTACGTTTCCGCAAAAGTATATAATTTTCCCATATATAAAGAATCTCCCGTACATGTGTAGTACCCTGCCGGGTGGACCGAGATGGACGGTCAAACGGATGAGCTCTATTAAGGTTCACTCACACCCTCGTGTTCCAAATAGCCGTGTCAACTAAGTAGCTTGCTGGCTCCGCGAGACCTTGATTAACAAACCCCGAAGAAGCACTGATGAGAGTGACGGTAATTACAGGCTCAAACGCGATTTATTCTACCTGTAGCGTTTTTAGATGACGATCTCGGGGGAAACGCCTAGGAAGTTATTTCTAAAGACATTCGGTAGGAATAGGTCAAGGCTTGTGTCAGACAGTGGCCTGAATACCCCTACCTTCAATGTCATGTTTCAAGAAAATTATGCCAAGTTGCTTTCAGTTGTTAAATAGGCACGAAAGGATGACTCTTTTGCCGTTCAGTCGTTGTGATTCAATATTCAGCTAAGTTCGAAAGGATCGCACGCAATGACGAAATCATATCTGAATCTGCGTAGCAACTTTCTAGCATACGATAATGCCAGACGCCTGATTCTCTACAGATTTTGTCCGCATTGATACAAAATTTATAAAGAAACTAAGCAATATCATCAATAGTATTTCACCTAGTAAAAGTTGTACCGTCGTAACAAACCAGACAAGTAAGTAAAAGATATCCGAACAATAACGTTATCTGGTTAGAAGAAACCTCAGTTCTTCCTCAGTTTCTCCAAGATAGGATTGTGAATGGTGGATCGCAGCTCGGAGCAGATCGTCACTTGGCAGCATTTAAACGGATCATAAATGCTCCGTAAGTTATGAAACAGTTTACGAAGTCGAAGCGAAATGAGGAAATCACTCTCTAAGCCTGACATTTGAACCTCATAAAGGTCTAAGAGGCCATCTGGCAGCTTTGCCTGGCTGCCTATACCGCAAAAGCTATCTTTTACATTATTTGACACACAACCACACTGATCCAGTCATTCGTAAGTTTTGCTCAGCATATTTCTATGGTAGAAAACAATATGGATACGGGATCAATTAACCCAACCTAGCTGATAACCTCAAACACACTGACTAAATATTTATGGTCAAAATAAACATGAAAATTGGTGATTAAGCGAATTTAATCACTCATTAGGAATGTTACGATATTCGATTTTTTTTTTAACTTCTTTTACTTTTACTAACTCTTTTTTTAATTTCAAATTTTCTTTTTGAAATGCCTCACTGCTGTACGTAAATCGACCTACTGCTGGACCCGAATTCCATAGATCTGATCAATCGTTTTGTTGCCTTTCTTGGCCTTAACTGAATAACATTTTTTTTTTTGTGTAAGGCTATGGGTAGTCAATAAATAAATGTTATGCTAATCGGTAGTAAATTTTTTACATAAATTATTATTTTCTCAAGACACTACTACCACCTGTTCACGTCTGTCGTTTGACAAACATGATCTATCGCATATCGTGCGCAGAGGAAGGAGGACACCGCCAAGGCTGGTTATGACAGATAGATGTGGGCATTCACGTTGATCCGCTTCTGACTGGCTGAGTTCGATGCGACTTTTGGGTGACACTAACGGATCGCGGCAAGTATGCAGAATTGCGACGGTAAAGACGAAGTTGATCGTTTTTCGGTACACGCATACAGATTTAAAAGACGGATTGGATGATGAACGGAGTCCATCGTTCGACGCTAACGTGATCGATGAACACTATCGCAGACCGTTACAGTGCGACGGCTCCCGCCAACTCAAGCTGCAACATCGACATTCGTAGTTAGCGCGGCCTTAGCGGTAGCAGCGATCATCACCCGACATTCACGACTGTTAGTAAGAAAAGCAAAAGATGAGATTCTATTTTGGCTACGGCGGGGCGACACCCAGCAAAAGGGTGGGCCAACGAGAAGGGGCAATAGCAAGCAATGCGACATCTGGAAAAGCTCATGAGACGACGATGTTGCGGTACAGACAGCATGCACATCGCCCTCAGATGACGTAATGAAGATATAGAAACTTACCGTTCTTCAGTAAAATGGTTGTGTGTGATGCAAACGCTTCAAAATGCTTTGCCTTATATTAAACATTAGATCGGCTCGTATACGACAACGACGACGTCTCTTGTCGTTCCTACCATCGGGTGGTTTTCCCGAAATATATTCTACGACTAAGAGTAGACCACATACTACGTCCTTTAGACTACGTTACGGCGCGGATGAAATTTCGGAATCATTTGGGAGCAGATTCTTGATGTCTCCTTAACGTTCAGAGGCCAACGCTATGCCATTGTGACAGCGTAGCATTATATATCTGTGATGGTTAGTTGTTTTTTTCGATCTCCGAGTGATTGCGTGTGTAGATCAGTGACGTATCACAACTTTTTGAACGAAAACGTTCGGAGAGGCAACTATGGAAGGTCGGAAAAAATTACAGTGAAATGATCATTGACACCAGTGTTTCTGGTCCTTGTGGATATCACTTTAATAGTCTAAGCAGCGCTGTCACACCACCCGGCACAAAAAACACCTGGTACTTGAAAATTATTAGTTAACGGATGACCTGCGAAACAAAGATGTATCAGGTAAATTTGACTTTCTTTGCTGTCTTCACGAAATGCCGTACATGAAGTATGATGAAGAACTGAAATGTATCGAAATTGAGAATAAGCGTTACTACTAAAAGCACGCGGTTGAACATGATCAAACGTATATAATTTTCCTGAAGATTGTGATACGTTTATTCTACGATGTGTAATCCCTTATAAATTTTTTGATTTGTGTGGAAACCCATATATTTTTTTTAAAATCGATGAGTTTAGAAATATCGTATTGCTTTATATTTACCTAATATTGCTGCATCAAGGATTACTGGAAGCGGCACCCGTGTTTAAATATACATTTCCTCAAAATTGCGGCATAAGACCTTCTGTTAAACCGCGATGATTGATTTTTTTTGTGGTCGCAAAATTTCCGTTTAATATTGTCAGGTCAAAAATTTAGGCAATTGCTAATCGTGTCGAAATCTTATTGCGGCTTACGAAATTGAAATCTATCACTCTATCACAGAAACAATCAGTTATCTGAGACTTTCATTACACGTGTTTATAAAGGTGTTGCAAATTAACAACCATACCAATGTCACCTTGACTGTAACGGTTCAATCACCCGATAGACAATCAAACGTATGTAACATAGCTAATGGTAGCCTCTACAGGTCGACAACTTTTGACAGTAAGTCTGCTTTCAGGTCTTAATCAGGCGTTACCTGAACCCCTATTCGTTTACGATAAATGGTCTACAAGCGAAACACTTCTCGGGGTAAAACGTTAAAGATATCGTTGAGGATTCTAAGAAAATGACGAATTCCTTCTCGAAGGATAATTTCATTTGCATAATAAAAATAATTTTTACTATCAGTGTATATATTTGTCGTTTACAACAAAATGTACGTGTGGGTCTTGTATAATAGAATTTCTACAAGTTTACGTTTCAGTTCTGAGCTTGCACCAATGTAACCTGCCAATGTTTGTTGTGTTCTACTATTTGACAGATATGTCATCCTATCACCGCCACAGAAAAGCCCGAACCACACTTGTTTCAAGAGCCCTTGCTTGATACTAATGGTATCCTTAAAGTGGTTAGCCCCAATCGTGAAAGGATCACGCGTCGTGGGTAACGCCGGCCTCATTTCTAATCCGATGAACACGGTCATTGATTGGTATCGAAGCTATTGTCTTTGTGGACTTTCTATGAGAGCCAGTTCCTTGCAATGATTGTGGTGTAATATTATCGTTTTTTTTTTTTCCTTTAATTCGGTTTGACTTCCCTATTTAGCAGAGCTTTTTTGCGGCGAGTATACCTTCAACACATTTCACCCATCCTTCAATAAACTCATCGCACCTAAAGCTTCATTGACAGGCAAAGTTAATAATTTGCCCGCGAGTTTTCAAAAAGCTCGATCTACATATATGTACTACATAAGCTAGCTGCAGTTAGACAATTATTCTCAACGTACGTAACATACGTGTGATATTCCAGAGTACTCCGTTTAACATTGGCAGTGTTTTTCATATTTTTGGAAAATGTTTAGTATTTATTTGTGTATTCCGTCAAAAGCGATGCATCTTACGAAAAGGAAAAATTCTGATTATTTTAGTTTAGTTGACCTTCCGAAGTAATTTGTTCGAACACGACCACGGCAGCGCCCAATCAGGTACAAATTGAATTTTTGACAAAGATGATTGGTACAACAAACCTTCAAAAGTTATACATTAAAATAAAAACTTTCCGATATTTAACCTTATTTTTATATGCCGCCACATGCTGACAATCTTCACTTCTAGAGAATATCCGACGCAGTAAAGAATACTTCAAAATACTTTTTTGAAAAATAACTTATTGCTTTTGGAAGTTCAACAGTTGAGGTGTCTCATTAAGCTAGCCATTGCGATATAACCGACATAGCCCGAGCTTCGCATTGTCAGCAGCGGCAGCAGCCATTCCTGAGAACTCGGCTGCAGGAATTCGATTTGTTAGCACTTCCTGCTGATCGGACTTTCATAGCATTTTCTATCCATACTATTTATTTTCCACCGGAAGAAGTTCACCAATACCGCTTCCTGTAATAGCTTTGAATGATACCCAGGAATTACCCAACTTTGGTGACAAGTGCCTCGTGGACGACTTTGGTTCTATGCAAGCTAAAACGGAAAGATGCCGTTAAGATCCTGTGCGAATACTCAATCGGAACGTATCTATCGTAATTTAATTAAAAACAAACTAACACTTCCTTTTTTTACAAATAGTGCTAGTTCAGATATGGGCCGATCATACTAAATAAACTAGTACTATACATCGGTGGAAGTCAGGCTCATGCGCGTCCATGGACCCTCAGCATTGTTTACGATTTCGCCAAAGTCAGTTAACGATATAAGCGAGTTCGTCACAGCGTATGAGTTGGTGATATTTAATAACAAAGGCGATAAACAAATACGATCGGGATGTTCGCCGAAAGCCATTTTTCTCTACTTGTTGTTGCTATTCGTACGCCGACGACGTAAACGGCTGTGAGCTGATTATGAGATATAACGAAGATGAATTTGTCCTATTACAATATTGTTTCTCAAGCTACTCTTCAGGCCCTCTGGGGTCCTTTAACAGTGGTTATATTGTTTATTAAGATTTATTTGACAATCGGCAATATATAATGGACAAGGTCGAATGTTACAGATGCACATAAACCCAAAACGCAAACACAAAAATGTCACAGTACTATTGACTGAAGGCAAAGTATAGACACTGACGAAAACCTGTGCTTCGTTTATCTACAACATCCTCTACCAAGCACCTACTTACCTATTTGGACGGTAGATGAAAGTAAATATTGGGAGGCAGTTTTATGCCAGCAAGTCCCCTAGACTTTAAAGCGGTACGCAGTATTCAACGCGTTCACAATTTCCATGATTCCGATTTTGACGAAAATATATCGTTCTAGCTTTGCCAGTTATCATGGCGTTATAGGAATTCTGAAATCAATTCGTTGCAAAACGAGTAGCCAGGCCATTATATACAGTGAGATCGTTATTATTCGGTCAATAATAATAATAATAATAATTGAAAAATGAGGTCTTGAAACACTTTGAAGTAACCTGTCCTCAACTAAAATCAGCAACATATATACAGTATATAAATTATACTATTTCAACGTTTCACCGACTTCTTTATTGGAGCCATCTCTGCAAATGAATTGGGCTATACTTTGTTGAACAATGTCCCACAGGAATGCGCGGTTTTATCTTCAGCTCTGTCTGATCATCCTACTCTAGGCCAAACCGAGTTAGATCCTTTTTCATCCGGAATTATCGCTCAATGATTCACATGACTAATGTTCTACCCAACAGGTATTTGGCGACCTGTGAGTTAGCCGTTACCAAGTGCTTCATCTTATGCAAGGAACACACCGAACGAAGATGACAATAAAGACGACCTCATAAGCATTTACCGACCAAAGCTCTGAATTTTGCATTTTGACTTTTCTTCTATTTATATCCGGCTTCTTGAAAGAATTTACGTACGGCCGATATGAACGAAAAAGCAATGTAGCGATTTACCCTAGCGTTTTCTATTAAACTATATGTACCATGCGGCGTATACATATTGCAGGACGAAATTCGTAGCTAGCCTAGATGAAATCGAAACCGTATATTTTGTCTGTATGAAATTACCTTCGCAGCTAGTTTAGGTTTTTAGTAAACCCAACAAAATCTTTTGGATAACCGTGTGCAGAAAGCTGATCCACCCCACAAATGATTCCTACATATATATATGCCAGGGATTATGTCAGTGTTTAAAATATGATAACTGGTCGAGTTTCAGCAGATGTTAGCCAATTGCTCGTTTGACATCTAGACATTTTTCAAACCCAGGTAATAACCATAATCTCAGTTATAATACTAATAATAGTAGTAGTAAGAGCAATTTTATTTGTAGACAGAAAAGGCTAGTCATGCATTACTCATCGGGCTATTACTTTGTTCCGTTCAACTAGAAAATTAATTCATTTTTATTTTAATTACAACGATTTTAACCTTGACGCGCAGAGTCGTTCGATTAGTATCTGCGGCTTTACTGAAGCCCTATGCCAGGTCAGAGGCAATTTTTCATTATTCCTAAAAAGCTGTAACTAAATTCCGTGTGTACACAATTACTGTTAAGTAGCTTAAGACTATTTTCTAACATAGAGTCAACTTGTCAACTTTGGATGGCCGGTTTGTACGCGAATGGTCCATCGGATGTTATCGGAATATTAACTAGGTCTTAGGGAAGGTCTACTGAAAGTACATAGGGTCTGTAGATTCGATTGTATCGGTAACAAGTATGACTAGCCGGTAGAATGGCACTTATCTTGTTTTTTTATAAGATTACCTTTTCAGACATAGGCAACGTAATCTGCCGTCCGTCGAGTTCATCTCGGACAGCTCAATAATATTCACCTCAAAGATTATAGCAGTAGGGAACATGGTTCGCCAAAGTGGTAAGCGGCCATGTTAGCGCTACGCCGTGTCTTGTAGCGGATCAAAGTTATTAAAGATTTAGATGATCCTTGCTTGTGTCTGCAGATATCCTGGGCGCACATCTCCAATACGTGCCAGCCAGATGCCCCCTGAGTAAGTTTTCGCACTTGTGATAGCGAGTGACCTGTTTGCCTACTTTACTTAGGGACACGTGGTAGCCTAGATTCAACTCTAGCTGTAGACACTTCATTTTGTACAGACAGGGTCAGCCGTTTACAGCAATGCCTAGAAATCTTGTACCGGACGTTCGACGCAAATAATTAGTCGTCTGAAACAACACTTGACGCTAGTACTGAGTATAAAGTTTGGAATATTTATAGCAGCGCGTTGAAGTTTTAGCTATCAGACAGTTATATGACTATCAGTAACTGATAGGGGCCAGCTTATAACGATTTCCAATGTTAGCTTTTCTGACGAGTTCAGCATTATCGTTTTATGAAATCGACATTGATTTCGTTTTTACAGTGCATTCTTTATAGGTGATAAGCAGGCTCTCACATCTAAAACTTTTTTGTGCTTGAAGAGTAAAGTTAACGCTGTCATCTGAAGTTACTTTCTAGTCAAAAAACAGTATGCTGTTGAGCATACCAGATATACATATATATATATATATATGATATTAAGATGATTTTTTATATACACAGAACGTCAGGCAGACGATCTGTTAAAGAAAGCGTAATGTATTATAAAATGAGGATGGAGTCAGAAAGACCAAAGTAGGTTTAACGCCCTAGGGGACAACATTTACAATTGAAGGAACTATACTTCAACTAAAAACGTACGCCAGCACATTGAGACGTTAAACACATAATATCTAGATATTTATTTTATAATTACTATTATTATTATTATCATCATCAGGCGGAACGGAATGTCCGATGATTAAACATTTCGCCGCATAAGTATGTTCTGATCAACTAGAGTCTGAAAACAACAATTTATTCGTGGACTCTATCGATCTGAATAGTACATTATTGAGCTTTTTTTATCGGCACCCTTCGTTGTGCTTGATTCAGGTAATTTGGTGCGATGCTGAGGAGGTGATGTTGGAAGGAAGTGACCACAATCACCTTCAGACAAATGGTGAGTTGACTAAATCAATGTTTCAAAATGTCTAACCTATTAAACAGAATAGACGTTTAGTTTTTCAAAGTAGAAAACTATGTAGTTTCGTAAGTCTGTATTATTTTTTGCCCGGAGATCGTTGTCTCATGTTGTGCAATATTTCTTAGATAATTTAAAGAATGTGCTGCTCGGGCCAAACTTCTTTAAAGTTGTTTGCAAAAAGTGCTTTTCCCTCAATCGATGCAAACAGAGCCGATTCTGAAAGCTTGACTTCCGCGATGGAAATTATCAACTCGCTTGTGTACTGGAATTTATAAGCCACAAATAATGTTTGCAATTAAACTATGGGTACGAGTACGTAAACGACTTCTGCGCAGCTAAACGTAAGCGGAAAACGTACTTGACAAAGTCAACTTGATACTAATAATGAGCCTAAGAAATTATTATTTTTCTGTACGTTATTTCAGGACTGGCTCGATCAGCCGACGATGCCTCCGTGGGAGGGCTGTTTCTCGTCGTCAAGCAGTCCATCGGTTGGAAGTTTTCTCCATACACTTTGCTTAATCAATAGTATATCTTTGTTTTACAGTGAAATCTATATAACATCAAAGGGAGTATGTCTATATATACATACTCCTTTTATACATAGTGTACTACATATTGATGTATATATATATATATATATACATCAATATGGACCAGTTATTATTAATAGGTTAGTCTGTAATATTGAACTTCTTTTTTATCTTGCAAGCATTGTGTCTAACCCTAGTAGCTGGTGAGGGATTAACCTGCTATAAAAATCTTTAATGCAAATAGATACTTATGTGTTAACCTAAGGGTCAAGGTTGGACTTGGAAACAGGAAACCGCCCTCAGCGGCACTGATTTTTACGGCAAACCCTTTCAATGGATATTTTTTGTCGTTGTCAACTTTTTTTTATCATGCTTATATGAATAATCTCGCCGAATTTTTTTTGTCCTTTGTCGGTTTAGCTTGCCCTTCGAGAGCAACAAAGACAACCTTTTCATTCATAGCCAGCAGGCTACGCAGGAGATGAACGCGAGCGATTGCCTTTACCAACTCTTTAAGAATACAATTACCTTTGAACTTTCTTGTTTTCCTTTATAATACCTCTATTTTGCAACACCATAATAATAGAACACCATTTTTCTAAAATTTTTAAGTATTCAAAAGGCGATTCTAAACCACGTGCGGGCTTTATATTTTAGTTATATTACATATCAAAGGATAACAGACACACGATTTCGTATGGTGTTTTAAGAAATGTATTAAAAACATAAATGAACCTTTTAATGGGAACTCGCTTACGTAAGGCGCGCTGACGTTTTTTGGCGCGCTTTTTAAATTTAAAAAATAAAGTATGATACTCTTTGTTCAATATAATTTTGTTCCGTAATATTGCGTTGCAGCGAGTGAAGGCAGCCCTAGCCTGCCATCATCGGTTATTTCAACCCAACTCAGTACGGATACCGAGGAGCAAGTGTTCCAACGGAGTTTCCTCAATGTGAGTCTATATATTTAAAAAAAATGTCAAGTTTTAGTTCAGCTCAAGTAAAATTTGTCCGCTTTCTAAATGTAATCTATCCCCAGTAGTTGCATGAGTTATCTGTAGAGGGTATCCGTATGGAGTGAATACATCGTTAAACTGCGTATTTTGTATGATTTGTAGAAAAAACTCAAGCGAACGGAGTCGGAAACCGTCTACGAGATATACAAGATGCGAGTTCATCATACGTTAATGGTGAGTGAAACTACCACCAGAGCAAAATGAGGCGTTTTACAATTTGGCGGTTGCTATTTCGTAGAATTCTTTCATCATACGACCCTGCCTAGATTGCAAATAGTCCACAAAATGAACGAGAGAAGACGAATTGTTGCATACGTCGTACAGTTACATCTAAAAAATAGCTATAAATATGTGCTCATCTAATAACAGGTCTTGACGATGATCTATAATATTGGGCAAAAAAATGACGCTGAGTTGCCCACGTTTTGCCGCAGATTTTTTTCTCAAAATATTCTACTTCATCATCCGCAGGTTGTTTACCTTCTTGTTAGCGTTGTGTCCAACGCGTTTCCTGTCATTGTTTCGCTTGGAAGCCTCGCCAAAAATGAACAACATCAAGTAGGTGTGCTCTTTCCTCCTTTATTTTAACGATGCTTCGGACGGGTATATATATATATAGAAGAAGAGAGAGAGAGAGAGTCACAATAGCTGACAAGTTTATATCGCCAATTTTTCCTTTAAAGGTAGGTTCGATAAAGAAAATATCAATCTCATCTTGTTCGCTACCAGCTCTATAATTCGTATTTACTCAAGTAAACATAAGCAATCAAGTGAATTCAAGTTCCTGGACGCTTGAGGACGCATAGTTTAACGGGAATAACTTCGAAAACCTGGTCGAGATTCAGTGGCAGGCAACACGTATTCAAGAACACCCAATGAAGATCTCATTAACTAAAAACTAAATGATTTTGCAGTAGGGCGTAAAGAGGAAATGTAGACGGAATTAACGAAAAAGTTATGGAATTAAAAATTTCACAAGTTGACAATTTGGCAGCTGTATGATGGATGGTAACTGGCTCAATTAAAATAAAGTCTGTCTTGATTCGTCTATCCTGAAGTCGATTTTGAGATAAATGTAGTATATTGAATAATGTAGCACGATAAGAGAGTCGATTTTGTGCACCTCAAATAATAATATTACATTATTACTATCATTATTAAGAAACTTAGCTAGTATTTCCTTACGGGATCTGTAGAAACGTCCGGTTCTGGTAACTTATATAAAATCTCAACTACAAACAAAGCAAGGTTGGGTATAGCTCCGAAAGCAAATGTTCGAAGCATCGCTGACATGTATATTGCATCGATATCTGCATTCTTCAAGCCGCCATCGGAAAGAACACGCTTCACTGTAGTCCCCATCGTGGCGCGTTCGATTGCTCTCTTTGTCAACCTGACCGTTTTTATTCTGTCGCTACGTGAACGACTTTTCCGTCGAAACGCTGTACGGTTGTCCGTTGCGGTTACGCTTATCCTCGCTGGGTTTTTCGCGGAATACGCGGCCACTCTACATGACTTTTTCGTCGGACCGGTAAGTGGCGCTTTCCCATAATGTTCACTTACGAGGAGTGAAATGACAAAACACTTCTTCACTTGCGACTTTCGCAAAATGGGTGCGGTCATTTGCATGGAACTAAGGATTTTAACGAGTGCTACTTGTATGATTAACGCTGCTTGATCGGGAATCCTCATTGCGCAGTTGTGCCTGTGTTGTGTTCTTGAAAATAGGTGAAATCTCCGGAAGTAGACACAACGACATAACAGCGTGCTATTTATGACAGTTGAATCGTCAGTGTTGGAAGGATGAATTGTCATGTTGAAATTTGTCATTCTATTCTTAGTAGAGTAGAATCCCTTGGGGGAAAGTCAACAATAGTTTGATTTGGATTGATTTGACTCAGGCGTTGTCATTGAGCTGAACGTATGCCCTATTTCCGTACTCTGGAGTACTCGAGTCGCTAACTTTTATCTTGCGTATTCTAATAATTATCTCTAAGACAGTTTGCTACCGTGGTCCGAACGAATCTCTAGGGCAGTAGTACACATCTCCCAATAGTACGTCATCTTGACATTGGCAAACCGCATCGTCTATGAGCTAATTTCATAGAATGCCGTAAATCAAAAAAAAGAGAAACGTTTGTACAATTGACGACTTTCCTATTCACGTTTACTATTGTGTATTGTGATTAAGTATGTGGAGATTCTGGTAGGAAGAGATCAAAAAGAATAGCGTCGATTTTCCTTTGTTGAATTACTGAACTTCCGTATAGCACCAAATGAAAAAGGAAACTAATTGACAAGTGAGTATGAAATTATACAATATACTTTAGGCATTAATAATAATAATTATTATTGTACCCGTACACATAGGATAAATTGTTATATTAAAATTGGTTTCTATTTTTTTTTTAATGGACACCTAAACAGATACGAGAAACGGATCCCCTTCAGGCAGACGCAAGTCCACTTCGAATCAGGAATTCATTCTGCTTTATCCTTGGTATAACAATATTTCTGCCATTCCCTACAAAACTTCAAGCGTCATTAGCGGGGCTTATACTAGTTCTCGTCGAGTTCACTGTGTCGCTAAAGGTTTATAGTACACATAGCGGCAAAGAAAAATTCGTAAGTAACGCTCAAGATTCATACTTGTATTTTGCAGTGGCAGTACTTCACACGATGTTGACCAAATGTACTTCTGATACACATGATAAAGTCATCTGAGAAAGCTAAACCGTTCATAGTTTCCCCGCAAGAATCCGTTATTTGATTTGTATGATAAACAAGCACTGAGTGGTAGTACTTCGCTGCCGGCAGATGTGAACATCAAAATCACAGAAGCCCTACAGGAAAATACCGTTAGGCTACACTTAATCGTACACATCAGCAACTCGAAAAATTTGACGCCTATTCCGCAAATGTGTTTCTCTAGAAACTCAGCCTTCCTTATTTTATTTTTTTCTTTCGAAACGAGTACGATTTGCGAACTTGGAAAGTGTATTGGAGGCAAAAAAATGGTTTCTATCCTAAACGAGGCAGCGGAAAACAATTATCCAGCTAGAACAGATAGAAAAAGTCACGCTATTTGATGCCATGTATCTATCATCAATTGCCCATCTATGAACGTCCCATTTGGCCATCAAATTGATAAATTAACAAAAAATGTTTTTTCTAAGAAACGTTTTGCCCAAGATTTGTCTGAGACTCGTGGCTCGGAGTCAATTTATCACTTTGCCGAAGCTTCCTATTAGAAGCTTTCTTGTGTGATTTCTCTTAATCGCTACTAGCACCATGGCCCATATCCCTTGTACCATAAACAATTCGCCGGGCTACATATGGCTTAAGCGTGGTCACCGCTACCCGTCAAGGATCGTAGCGAAGCCTTCCCAGGCCTTTTTTTGGTGCCATGTTTTTTTGCGTTTTTGTTTTGGTAGATAAAGTCGTCGATTTGCTTACTGCACCTCGCTGCTTTTCGGGCCTGCTTTCTCCGTTTAGCTATTTGAGATTAGTTATAGCTTACTGAAATAATGCCAATTATACCGCCCTCCCTACGCATCGTCTTACCTAAACTGTCAATGATAATTCTCAGGTGGCAGCGGAGTTTGTTGCTCACGTGGTTGCCTTATTCGTGGGGTGCTATGTCCGCTTTCTCATGGATATCACCAATAAAAAGTCATTCCTAGAGCGGCGAGACCTTCTAAAAACCAAAAGGAAACTCAACGACGAAAAGGTTCGTTTGGCTTTCGTTGATTAACTCGTGATCCCGATTGCTATCGAGCATCGCGTCCATTTTACTCTATTCAAATTTCTAGCTCAGATTTTCAACATGAATGAGACATTTTTCATAAACTGATTATATATGATTTTCTGCTTTTCGCAAGTGCGTCACTTGTCGAGCCCACGCGATAGCTGTTTCGACATTGATCTAGTAAGCTCTCGATAGAGACTGTCTCCACAGTAATTCTAAAGATCACCGAACAATTGTTATAACATAAAGTAGAATGCTTTCTATATATATAAAATATCAGCTATCTCTGTTGTGTTGTACCTTGTAGGAAAGAGAGGAACAGTTGATGTTATCGATTATGCCAAAATGTGAGACGACCGAAAAGGTTCGTGCGGACCTTCGAGACCGAATTCTAAAGCTGAAGAATAATTCTGTCGTGCAAAAGCATGGCTTCAACGAACTCTACATTACGGAGCATCCGAAGGTCACGTGAGTGTACTTTTTCTTTTCTATACCTTTGGGTTTCTACTAGTTGCGGTTTGTCTGCATACTTAGCAGGCTAAATCGATTTACGCTATATGTAAAAAAAATTCCCACCATAACTATCGTAATTTGCTCCTTTACATTTGTTAGGATTCTGTACGCGGACATCGTCAACTCCATGCAGTTGGCTTCCGCTTTAAATCCAGCCGCACTCCTCGAGACACTCGATCAGCTCTATGCAAAATTCGATGAGCGTGCCGAAAGAAATAACTGCCTCCGGATTAAGCTGCTTGGAGATTGTTATTACTGTGTTTCGGGTTCGTACAATTGTGTAATCACTTAAACACCTAACGTGTTAAATGGAGATACTGTTTTTGGCTGGAAACAGCTGCAAAAAGCAGACATCTCCCTGTCTTCCTCTTACCGCCTTTACAGTCTAGATACAATTCAACTTGTAAGATGCATATTTGTCTAGACATTTGATTGATGCGTGTCGGAAGCTTTACTTGCAACAATGAAAGTTTATCTCTAAGACAGTTTGACAGTGACTCGATATCGGCA
Organism: Varroa jacobsoni; assembly: GCF_002532875.2. Classification (NCBI taxonomy): domain Eukaryota; kingdom Metazoa; phylum Arthropoda; class Arachnida; order Mesostigmata; family Varroidae; genus Varroa; species Varroa jacobsoni. The sequence goes on along the minus strand of NW_019214880.1, from coordinate 9,547 downwards.
CCGTTAATCCGAGCTAAGGCATTCAAACGTCGCACCTCGGCTGGAATCCTGGTGACTAACCAGTTAGTATTTGACGCGTCTCGTTCGGTATCCACGATCGTTACCGTCAAGTGAAGCTCATCGAAACCTTGCGGCTCTGACCATATGCTACTTATTGAATATTTTAGATTCAACTTTAATCTAATGCTTTGTTGGTTTCATTCAGCTTTGCCACATCCCAGCGCAACGTTTGTTAGACTTAAATTCACCATTTCGCTCAGAGACAAGAAAACAAGACGCAGCCAAAGCGGGCGCTTGATGCACGTACCCTCAAATCATACACTTAGGTATATATTAGCGAGTTTTCAACGTAGCTCTTATATATCATAATCCGTGTGTCGGACCATATGGTTAACTCTGAGTTTATTTTTTCGTGCGACTGTAATGATTTGTTCCCTATATAGGCATTCCAGAATATCAAGAGAACCATGCAAACAACTGCGTTAATATGGCGCTTGATATGATCGCGATTATACGCCATGTCCGCGAAGACCGGCAAGTCGACGTAGATATGCGTATCGGTCAGTGGCAATTCATTTGACGTCCTAACGTATCTTTTTTTTATGGCCCTAGCCTATACATCTCATATTGATTTCTCCAAATAAATATTCAAAACTTGCAGCTTTTGCAAATGTACGCGTATGTAAAACTTAGCATTTGGCTATACTTCCACCCACCGTTCAGGACAATGAAGGCAACGTACACTTCCTAATACTATTAACAGTTTTTTATAGGCAGTTGATGTTAAGCCAATATAGTCTTCGGCATAGTGGCGTTTGCATAGAAACAAAAGTCACGTCGGATGCATGCATAAAGGATACTCAACAAACACTCAAGTCCGGACAAACAACGTTCAGCAACGTATTTAAACCTGCGCAAAATTCAATTTAGGTATTCATTCTGGCAGCGTCCTGAGTGGCATTCTTGGACTGAAGAGGTGGCAGTTCGACATCTGGAGCACCGACGCCCGAATTGCCTCCCATATGGAGCAGAGCGGAAAGCCCGGGTGAGCAAAGGTCACAGTTGTCAATGGGACTGTATTAGATTCCCTAAACGAGCGTAGTGTTGTCCGTGATGATCCTGTCGCAATCGTTGTCAATTCTAAAAAAAAAAGTGTTCAGATAATAAGAAGAATTCAAATCATTGGTTTTACATGCTTCCCCAATTCCAGTTGTGTGCATATCACACAAGCGACCAAAGATCTGCTGCAAGGCGATTATGACATACGCGATGGCGACGGCGTGTTGGGTGTTCAGTTTGGTGCGAACTTAAAAACATATTTTGTGCATCCACCCCCGTACGAGCCGGTGGAGGTAAGAAAATTCCCTGGAACGTGCCATCGAAAATCCAGCTCAGAGGTCACGATTGCTAACGGGGTACGTGTCTATTTTTTGTCCTACGTCACTTGAGAGTGAATTCGAAATCCTCAAGGACTTTCTCTACTTTAACATCTGTGAAAAAGCTTTTAGCAGGTGACATGTTTCGAGCCCGAACCGAGCCATCGATGAGCTGGAGCAATCGCGGGCGGGCGGATCGATGCTTAGGATTAGGCATTGTAGAATATTTCAGGCCTTTTGAATGCATTCTGTAATAGGTAGCGTGAAAAAACAAGCTTACTTTGTTTATTCTCACCATTCAGAGCTGAAAAGACGTTGCAAACTTATTGGCCTCAAAAATTCTTTTTTTCAATATTAAAAAGGACATGATTGAGCTGCAGGTGATCCGCACAGATTGCGAACTCGGAAACGCTGAATGCAACAATAATAGCCGGAATACTGCAAACAGCAACAGCAAAAACCTCAGCAGTGGCAGCGAAATCGTGCTGGAGATGCCTAGACAACCAAGCTCGTACCTTCCCTCGCTCAGTAAATATTATACATCTCATAGATAAGGAAACAATCAACCTTAGAGACTGAACCTCAAGTTATATAAATATTAGTTTCCAAACAGGATCTACATCTTTTTCTGGCTATTCTGCAAAGAATATTCTATCTGTTGTTATTAGCAGGACTAGCTAAAATAATAAGTAATTATATTTTCTAGATGCCACTTCGACGATTGGCCGGCCCGGCAGTCACTTCATCCGCAAACAGAATTCTGTTTCTACGCGCGCCAAAAATACCGTTGGGTAAGAGCAGTAAACCTTCTATCATCTGCAAAGCAATGTTCCCCATTTAAACTACAACTAGGTTAAAAAGGAATGTCCTCCTAACCTCTCAAACGACATTATTATTTTTCAACTTACACATACTTTCAGTCAGAAGTTGAACATCTAATATCTATTTATTGAGACGAAATGGTTGGACTACGAAAAGTAACGACATTACATTTACGATAACGATTTACGACATTCAATTTTTACTCATTTAACCTTACTATAAATGGCCAATACCAAAATACTGTCATCTTATACATTATTATATTAAGTTGAGAGTATATTATATAAGTTGAGAATGTAGTAAATGTGATAAAATTTAATTAACTGATATTATCTGTACAGTAGTTGCACATTTTCGTCTCTAAATATTCATTTTACCGCTACAGACGCAGTTCTATGGATTTCTAACCAATTTTTCTGCAATGACAATTGTTTCTAGTATTCATCCTCATCATGACCTTTCTACGCTTGAATTATCTATTGTCAACTCGCTAATTTTGTCGATATTGGTCACGAGCGATAAAGAAGTGACGGTGTGAAATGTGCCCAGCGGGGCAAAATATTTCAAGTGTGGCCATAATCATGCTAAACAACCCGGTGTCTAAAAGAACCTTCATACGATGATAAACAGCTACGCGTCCCACACACTGTTAGGTTTCAGCGAAAAAAAGCCCACTAGACAGTTAGATAATGCATGTTATCTACGGTGTCATTTTTACCATTACAGGGGCTACAAGCGAGGGTCGAGCTTAGATGCAGCAGCGGCAATGGTTCTCCGACGGAGAAAAACGAATGACCTTAACATTTCGATGAACCAGTACCATATGATGATCCAGGAAATAAATAAAATGCTTGAGAAGGTTGTAGCTACTAGACCCTCGGTGCTCGTTCATAGGTCGCATAAACATATTATACTTGCAGAACGCATACGCGTTGTAACGAACGCGATAGAGCGACGACTCTGATGGATTCACAGTTATTTTCTCTTAATCAAGGTATCTTCACTTCGCAGGAGGTCTATCGTATGCCATTGAGCAAGCTTGATCAGTGGTTTCGTCCGGATGGAGTCCACCCTCTTTTTCTGACCTTTACTCAACGGAAGCTCGAAGCACGTTACGCTTCCCAGCCCGATCCTCTATTCAGGTACCGGTGCTTAGCCGTGTCATTATCCGTAAACTTTTAAACCCTCTGTACCACGTACTTAAGCTACGATTTAAGGAGTTACCACCTTTAGGATGATGCCAGAATTCAAATATATCTTACCCCAGGGGTAAAACAACATAGACCTTTATGGGTAACTCGTATTTTCACATACAGTTGTACTTTGAAATCAAATAAAATAATTGTTTATGGATTCCTAATTTTCTAGGTACTATCTGTTGTGTCTGTTTATTGTGCTTGTCGGGATGTCGGTGGTTCATTTTACTATCATCTCCTATTCATCGGCGCCATGGAGAAGCATCGTCTGCTATGTTCTGGCCTACATCGTTCTTATTTTGGCAAATTTTGCTGCGTGGACCGGATTTGTGTGGACGAAGTTTATTGTAAGTTGCCTCGTCCACAATATATAAGTTTAACCGCTTTTCGAGTCTCGGATCTGGCCACGATGCGTTCCTACTTTTTGAAGCTTTCCTTCGCGAATGGTTTAACATGGCTCTTTTCATAAGGTTTTTCGTGACCTGCCGTTTTTGCAAGTTACGTAAAACTTCGTTCGATTCCAGAAAAAAGATGAAGAACTTTCTCGATTTCCCGACGGAATTCTTATGCGTGCTGGCCACACGATCACGCATCGTCGATGGGTGCGACTCTTTTTCTGGTTGCTGTGTTCGACAATTGTCTTTGGACTCGCCTTGCTTGGGCTGGGGCTCATGCCCCGGCCTCGTATTCCGTTCCCGGACAGCCGGGCGGCAGTGGTCGCTGCGACTACGGTACGCAAAACAAAGTTTCACACTTAGAAATAGCCTACGATGTAGTTGCATACGAAATCGACACAGCAGGAAAAATAAGAATAAGGCCGGTCGTTAATGAGTTGTTTCCACAGGTATATGAAAATGCTGCCGCACAATTATAATAGGATGAACTCTAGACAACTTGTACAGTGCGTTATATCTCTAACAAATAATCGATCCAAAAACGAACTAAACAGGAACTCATTTCTGTTAAATTTGCAGAAACCTCTCCCTCAGGATAATAATAGCACCTCCGATCCTTTCGAGGGTTCCTTGAAGGAAGAGTCCATACTGCCGTGGGTAAGTCTATCAGTCCTGTCATGCCGTCTCTATGCATGTCTTCTTCTTAGTTCGGACTTGTGTCTTGCGGTTGTATTTCAACTGTTATTTTTAATAACGGCAATACCTATCATGTTTTCAGAGTTACACCTTTTCTATCATCTTATCGATGACTGCACAAACCGTGTTTCTGAGAATCAATTTTGTTTATAAGTTTCTGCTAAATGTCGTCGCTCTTCTTGCTTATGTGATTCACTACGATTACTACAATTCTTCAATCAACCCGTTATTTGTCTCCGACTGGTAAGTGGAGTCATATGAATGTACATAGTGCAAATGCATCTGAGATGGCTGACAGTAAAACGTCTCGCAGGTATCGATTTTTAACAGGACACAAATGAATAGTTAATGGGAAAACGATGTGTAAGAGAGACCTTAGCGTTTAATTTAGAGAGAAAAATAAATGTGAAATGTTATTATTATTTAGAGGTCTGGCGGCGAATTAAGCAGATATAGGCTGACATTCGGTCGCACAATTCGATTGTGGCGTATTTAGGTTTCGAAATTGAAAAAGACCATGGACAGCGGGTTCTACGTAAAATTAATTCCCAAGGCTTGTTCATATGTGACCCGAAGACCTGCAGTCATACATGTAGCCAATTGATTATCATAATTTAGTTATAGAAGAACTGATCGTAGTGCCATGACGAACTTTTCAACTGTTTGTTTCCTTGGCGCACTTGTTTGTTAGGGCATTCATGAACTACGACGACACGATCATCTACGCATTTTACCTGTTGTACATGCTTTGTATACTTCACGTCCTAGACCGTCAGATCGAGTACACGAGTCGTGTAGATTTCCTCTCGCAAAAGGTAACAATCGATCATTCAATAGAATTTTTCTCATCTAACAATACTGCAATATGTCTACGTGAAACAAATGTAGCTGTACAATATTGGTTTCCTCAGTCGTGTGTGTTTCTTTGTATACAGATATCTCATCCCAAGACATTTTCACGCTCAAGCGGAAAATATAAACATCTAAATATAAATATATCGCACTTCTCAATCATTAGATCTAAGCTAACATCTGTTTGTTTTTACAGCGGCTGGAAGATGAGCGGCTGGAGGTGACTGTTATGGCGCAGACGAATCACTGTCTTTTGGAGAATCTTTTACCGGCCCATGTCGCCAAGCACTACTTGAACGGGAATAACAACAATGTATATAATACGTGCGAACGTTTTATCGAAGCCTCACGATATCGACATCCTATACGAGTGTACTTAGTTGAGGCCTAAATTCACACAGGCTTTGCTCATAATGCATCACTTTATCTATACTTTAATTGGCTTTGTATCTATGATCTTACAGGAACTATATCACGAGGAATACCAAAGTGTTGCGGTAATGTTTGCATCAATCCCAAACTTTATCGAATTCTATAGAGAAACAACAGGTCTCTCGCGTGAAGGCCCTTCTTGTCTAAGGGTCCTTAACGAGGTAGGTCAAAGTTAGGGTATGGGATTTCGCCAAATGGTTATCGCATTGTTAAAGATTAGATGAAAATCGACATATAGAGAATCTAGTCAAACATAAAAAAAAAACTCAGATTCTGGAAAACACTGAGCCTGACTGTCAGTGTGCTGAGTTTATCATATAAATATAGAACAGAGCTAGATAAATATTCTATGGAAACATCTGGTTTGTCGAGCATGTAAAAGATCATTTCTGTTAATCTTGGTAATTGTCAACAGGTAATCTGCGAGTTCGACAGATTGCTCTACAACTCCAAGTTCTCTCGAGTTGAGAAACTTAAAACGGTGGGTGCCACCTATATGGCTGCAACTGGTCTCGAGTTTGGTCGAAGCTCAAACGACGTGAGTAGTCGTGATTATAAACATTGCTAATTATTTGATAATTTTTCAGATTGTACATATTGATAAGCGATATATGTCTGGAGTCGATACAATATATACTATAGATTCGATATAATCGAGATAATGGAACGAACTCTATAACACCTCAATTGTATGCACCGTAAAAGTAGCCGATTCATAAAGATCCCCTGGAAAGACTAAAGTCGACGTCTTCATTTTTAGAGCTCTACACCCATAAGCGAAACGCGCCAGATGCGCTCCGAAGATCCACATAAAAATGCGAAGACAATGCTGCGTTTTGCAATCGCGATTCAAGAAGCTCTCCAGGTAAGATTCATACACATACGGATATTCAGAAGCAAACTGTAGGTGACAATCAAGTGTTATTTCAATCAAGGCCTCACAAAATTCTCTTGAAATTCTAAATAACTATCTGAGATGAAAAAGGGGTAAACTGCAAAAGACACACCACACAGATAAAATCGCAGAGAATTACATTTAAAAATATGTAAAATGGTTACGTATTTAAATTTAGGTTCTTGGATGACTTCGCTTAAACATCTCAGTAATTAAAAGATATATCTTACTTTCTTCACTACGCCCATTGATTAAGCCTTACTGGAGAGAAGGGCTTCAGCATATTTTGCAAGGATTTGGGTATCTTTCGTATACGAAATAATACGGTGCTTAGCCTTGTAGTGGTGCAATAACCGTTCCAGTTGAAATCGGTAACTTATTAACGAACAGAACGTACGATGTTATGGCAGGATTTGGTTTTTAATAGTGTGCAGCCAATAAGATCTGGTTTGTCTAGTTAATCGTGCCCGTTTCGACGTCCAATTCAGGAAATCAACCTTCATTCATGGCAGGAATTCCGGCTGCGAGTTGGTGTGGCTATCGGTCCGGTTGTAGCAGGTGTTGTTGGCGCGACAAAACCACAATATGATATATGGGGGGACACCGTTAACATGGCTAGCCGCATGGATTCAACGGGCGAAGCTGGCCGTATACAGGTACTTCAATTAGCTCGATAAGGAAAATTGCAAAACATGCTTTTTTTTATACCTTCATGTAGGCAATCTCCACCGAATTGCACACTTCGACAGCCCTGTGTAAAGAACGCGCGGATACCAAGCTAGTTACCATTAGTCAGAGCCCTATTAAATCACCTCAGCTCAATAAAGATTATAATGAACTTATCGTTACTGGCGTTTGTTGCACAGATCACCGCTGAGGTTTATGAACTAATAAAGGACGATTCACACTTCGCTGTCGAGGAACGTGGCGAAATCTTTGTTAAAGGAAAAGGCATGGTCCGGGCGTATCTACTGTGCAGTAAAAACGATTGGCCTGCTCAATCACTGAAAATGTGAAATACGAGCGGCCAAAATTTCCCTGTATGCAACCTTTTAGCAACGCGTCATTTCTCGAGGCCTGCCCGTTAGCGCAGTCACTTAAACTTACACTATGCCCCCTGCGTAACACGCGCGCCAATGATTCAGTCGAGAAAAATTTATCCATAAATTGGCGCATGGAATTGTTGAAAATCGGCACTGAACAGTGGTACTAGACCCCGGCTAGCTGAAAAAGCGTACAAAAAAGACAGTAGACAAAACTTGTTATTGTAAACAAAGTGATCATCTACGTGGTGGTAGGGAAGAGTGCCTATAGAGGCCGAGGTGCATACCTGAATGTAAATACTTGCACAAACACGAAAGAAAGAGCGTTCGATTGATTGACGGCAGTGAAAGCTGTTTTATTTAATGGCGATCCTGTCGTGCATTCGATTTGGATGCTTTATGGTTAGCACACGTACAAACAAATGCTTATTAGTAAATGATTGTGTACGTACCTTCGATGGTTCGCTTACTTAAGTTATTCACCGAATTGAAACTTTTGATCTGTACAATTGTAACATTGTGTAACCGAAAAGAAAATAGTTTCATGTAAATACATAATCCTATAAACGATATGTGCGACCTGAATTAATCGAGACAAGTATGAAAAAAGGATGTATAAAAATAACGTCAGAGCTCTTAGAATAAGTTTACTGAGGACAAATGAATGCTACGCTACTACAGTGCACTGAACTACCCGAATCTGGGAACCATATGTTGCAAACAAACCCTGTATATGTATATACACATATACATGTATGCGGGTAAAACTATAGTCGGAGAAGTACCTGCATGCTTACTCCTGCACTGGCAGATGCTCAACCTCTGTCGATTTTAGCCATTGGACAAAGTTGGCAGCGTGAATAGCTTCATTCATCAAAGTTTTCTGTACGAGATTTCATTCGCTTAACATATAATTAAATATATACAATTAAAGGACAAATTTTACTGCGAAGTGAAACGACGGCAGGGGAGAGCAATGGGCCTGTCGATGAAATAGGCGTACATATGTAAATATAAACGATCGAAAACGAAATATCGGTAAGGTGATCTAAACTGTCATCAAATATTATAATCACAAAACAGAGTAGATGAGTGAAAAAGGTATGTTTAACCTGTTAGATAACGATAGAAGACACGCAAAACAGGCGTGATGGCAAATCGAGCAGCAGCTTTTATTCCCTGCTGCATGTAATTGTTCTTAACATCTCGCCAATATGAAATTACTTTACGTTTAAAGTTAAACGACGAACGCAATATGGACTGTTGAAGGAAAGTGTTATGTGCCCCAGGGTGACTGAAGCCATTACGTTAATGTTAGCTAGATTTTGTTGACCTGTCGGATGCTACTCCCAAATATCGTTCTCGTTGACCATAATAGTTTCATGCGCTGGTCAGGTTCGGATACTACAGATTCGCAATTAGACCCTGTCTGACTGATATTGCCACAAGGACATCGGTAAACGAGCACAACTGTAAGCCTGCAATGTCAAATAGAGCTGGAAATGCTATTTTTAGAACGTATTTTATCAATTTTTTTTTTTAGTTTCTTAAAAGTGAGCATAGTGCATATGTACGTATACGAGAAAAATTGCCCCGGTAGAAGGGTACAGCCCATTGTATAATAATAATGGTAACAGATTAACTTAAATATTTGTACGCTAAAGCGCTTTCTGTGTTCGGTTTTGTTGAAATCGGTATGCCGGTCTTGTTTTCCTGGTTTCAAGATGCTGAGCAAATGCTTATATAAAAAAAAATCTATCGTAAAATACGTCACATAATGAAAATAAATGGATAATCGTTGTTAAGTTTCGCACCTTGATGTACCGGATTGGACTATAAT
>NW_019214879.1:0-45748 GCF_002532875.2 Varroa jacobsoni | reverse complement strand
TATATATATATATATATATAATTCTGGCAGTCATGTTTTTATCAGAAATATTAGGAGATATAAAATTCTTTTCTACGAGTCGTTTCACTGCCTCCAGCAATTACCGATGCCATTACAAACGAACTCTAAAACACTAGCCAACTTTTCGAATACATCGAAGTCTATTTCTAACTCGTTGTCTCATTCTTCTGGAAGCGGAGGTCTTGACCCGTGGGAATCAAAGACACACTACCCTTTTCGCATCCGGTATCAGCTAGACACTCTTGGAGAGTATCTGTTTTCTCTGTTATATACTCTGCACGCTTGAAAGGACGAGTCATTGAGATACCTTTTTGTACAGCACTAAATTTCAACCTCTAGTCGTCGATAACGTCCAATCCAAATGAGTGCGTAATTCTCAGGTAGAAAAGTCGCCGTGTGTGTCCTGCTTTGTACCTTCAACTATTTATGCGATCAGAGAATCGGCTGGCTTGGAAAAGGGAAAGTCATTGACGAGTTCGTTGTACAGGGATCGATTCCTTTAATGGAGAGGTGCTCTTTCAGGTACGCGATTTCTTTTTCTGTCTCTTTCCCTCCCTTAGAGCGGTCTAAAGACACATGTTGTGGCCAAAAAGAAAAGAGTAACGTTGATTGATAATTCATTTCCTGAGGAAGTCTGTTCTCCGGTCAACCTGCTGCGTCAGAGGCCAAAGGAAGGATCGAAGGTACGCGAGGACATAAGGAGGCCCTGACGAATGCAGTTAGATCAGCATGCACGCTGAGCAGTCCGCTGGACGATTCATGTAGCAATTCAGAGAAAGGGGTGCACGGAAACACAAAATTAAAACAAAAATTTATTTCACTTGTCTGCACGCGTGCATGTATGCTGTATAACAAATACTAAATCAGCAATTTGCAGATTTTTCAGACAAGCTTCAACTTTACTGAAACTTATAGTTGCAGTCATTCAAATCCGTACTAATTAATTAGTGCCCGTACGATATAACGCGTTATGGCTGAACCAGGGTTCGTTGCATTGAACTTAAAAGCTTATAAAGTGGACTACACTTTCGAAAATAATTGAAAAGCAAGTTAAAATAACGAAAAGTTAAATCGATACATTTGTATATTGAATAGTATCAATATACGTGTGTATGCCGCCTGTATTCAAATACTATGTTTTATTATCTACGTTAGAATCTATCTCGATTACCCACACAAAAGATACAGAACAATTTTTCGCCGCAGAAAAGGGAAGCATATATATATATATATGTTAAATAAAACCGTGATAACATTGAAGCGAACGAAAAATAGGTTTGTGAAGAGAAGGAAGACTGTTACTGACAAACTTCTCTATGCGCTAAAAGTTTAACCAAATATGTCGAAACTTTTCTCACAGATCACACCCTTTTAGTTCAACAATCGCGACTTGTCGAAACGCTATTTGAACAGACATTACATAACGCTGTGAACTTATTCGCTTCTCAAATAGTCCCAGCTGGGTTATGCATGGACGCTCGCCCACGAGGTGCCTTTGATTGACTATTGCTGCCTGTACCATTCAAATCGGTTTATAGGCGCTGAAATGAAGTTAACCGAGGCAGCATACATCAATGGCTTGTTCGTCCTCATTCGCTCCTCTCGACCTCGGAGCGGCCGACGAAGTCAAAATAAACGAAGCAGGAACATGCATAGTGGAAACGGATAGTGCCGGCCGTCGTCGTCGTGTTGGTGGTACACGCCGTCTCTGTATATGTATCTGCATAGAGCATGAAGGCGGTCCGGTGCTAGGAGCAGTCGTTCATGTTGCGTGAACATGCTCTCCTTAGAGCTAAGTGGGTAGCATTGGAACGAGGACAAGTAGTGTCCAGCGAATGACCAATCTACGGAGGGTAAGCTCGGTGTTGTTGTTGAAGCGCATAGTATAATGATGCTCTAGTCCAGCTGGTTGTCCGGCTGTGACTTCAAGTTTCGATCGAGTCGAGCCTCCAATAGACACGAGGTCTAATCTGCAGGCTGATCTAATCCTGACGCGGTCGCCTGAGTCACCTGAAGAGGCCAGTTGTACACAGACTGTTTAGGGAAAATCTAGCTAACGGTCGATGTCGCATTTCATACCTTGCTGAGGTTGTGGTCATCCATCTGACATTGCCCATATCTGAGTGTCGATAGGCTTTCTACTGTATTGGAGAAGGATCTCGATAAAAGAAGGAACACGTTCGGCAGAACACAAACCAGGGTTTCGAAAAACTAACTTCATTGAAAAATAACGTGTTAGCCAAAAATTAAAGGCAAAAAGAAGCGTCCCAAGCAAAACGATAATGCCTTAGCTATTTCGCACAATGTTTTGCATCTTTCTTGATCAAGGCTTAGTAAATTGAAACATAATAATTTCATGTGATAATTCTAACATCTTTTTCATGCCTCTATGAGCATTTTGTTTCCAAAAATCCAACACATTTAACTGTGAATTCAATGATTATCTTCTATTGGACTGCTCTGAAATTGCTTTGACGTAAGTAAACACATTCGTAAGCCTGTGGCAACGGCAGCAACGACAGCGGCGGTAGCAGCAGGGGGCGATGTTGTGCCATTGTTTTAGGAAGTTCATTTTATGTAGCTAGTGCCCAAGATCGAGAAGTGCAGTGCTTCTGTCTTGATGTTGCCGTTGGGGCAGCCACTGATTCAGGCGTGCAAAGGCGCCCTCGGAAGGATCGAAGGGCGGAAAGGAAAGCGGGGGTGATGGGGAAAAAGGGGAATTCAAGGTGGAGCGACCCAGTGGTGCCTAGAGCTCAAAGCAAGAAGAAGAAAAAGCCCACAGCAGGGTTCAGAAGAGGAGAACTACATGACCGCTCAGGACAAGGGAAGTACGTTCACAAACCAAGAATTTCAAAAAAACTGAGACGACCGCACGTTCAGACATTTAACAAATGAGTGCGTATAAGCATGCTCTCTTTCTGTTTTTCGCGTTCCTATGGGGGTCTCCTTTCCCTAGCAGAAACCCAGTCGTTCGCACTAACAGCCACTCGTACATACATACATACATACATACGAGTATTCGCTGCTTCTTTTTCTCCCTAGCTTGTTCGTTCGGGTTGGTCTTCCGCAAGCTGTGCTGGCATTGTAGCGTCCTGGCCATGCGAATACAGCCGCTGTTACTAGTGTTGTTGTTATGTCCGTAGTTTGTCGTAGTAGCTGCGTCGACCGTTGTTGCTGTAAGAAGAAGGCAGCGGGCGACGGAAGGCAAGCAGGCTTTCCATGGCAATCTCAAGAAAAGTCCCCCGGGGGAAAGGGCAGAGCACGAAGAGGATCTCCGAATTCGAATGAAGTCACTTCTTGCCACTCCCCTACGATTATGGGTGCTACGATTTGAACGAATCCGTTTTCACTTCTGGTGTTCTTGTAGCCCTTCCTGCCGATGCTAAGGGTTGCTGCGGTGGCTGGCTCCGCTTTTAGCTTTACCAACAATGCTATCCCTGCTGCCCCTCGACATGGGTGGCATCGCGACGGCACAGTTCGAGTCGGCAGTTTTAAGCGGTAGGGCACGATGGTAAGACAGACAGCAAATAAACAGCGGTAAAGAGAATAGGGGCAATGAAGGACCATGAGGGGCAAAAGACAATGGGCCTATGGTCGGGCATCCGCCTTCGCTTTTTGCCCTTTCCCCGTGTAGTCCTGCCTGTTCTGTCTTTGGATTCGTGCAACTGTTCCACTTTCCTGGCGGATCCTGCGGTCGCTTCTCGGCCACTCCTGCACCATGTTCATATCTTTCCGTCGTTCTTTTTCTATTTTAACCGATACTCCCGTCTAGCCTCAAGTCCAATCATCGACAACGCTCATGCTTCGAGAAGTACATAGGTTATGCTCGCGCATCATTCACCGCGACGAAGAACTTTTTCAAGGATTCGTCCGAGAATCCGAGCCGGGCAAAAGCAGCTGTCGGCAGCTGCTCCTGCCGGCAACACCTCCAGAGCGAGGGCAACCAACATAGAGAGAATCACTCTACTCTGAATTTAGCAGTAGAAGCCCCCGCAGCAGGGGTTTTCTCGTTCAGCTGGGTAGTGTTCATTCTGCTACCGAGCTCTCAAGCTGCCGTTAGTGCCTAATGTCATAGCTGGAAAGGAAGGTGAGTTTTTGCTACTTTCATGCTTTTTTGATTAATTACATACAACATATGAGCACGCCTTCAGCTGTGCTGCATCTTTTCTCTGGTCGCTTCTATCCCGCCTAATACTATTTGCTGGCGACAGCGAACTGTTGTCCGCCTCTCGTTCTTCCTTGCGGTCTATCTGCCTGTTTGAGGTTCATATACTTTTATGTAAGGCTGACTGAAAGGTGTTGAGTGAAAACTGCATTTCTCTCGCTTGTTTCTTTTGCACTAACCCTCTCAGTCGGCACTTGGTATCTGCCTATCGTCTGTATCCTGCTTGTACTATGTGTATGTATGCGTGTGTCTATGCATCCCGAATTGGTACAGCTGAGCAGGATTCCGGCGCATACTTCGTAAGCAGCACACACCAGCTTCTCTTCGCACTTCCCTTTACCTGTCTTGCGTTGTGATCATGGTATGAAGCCTAATGTACAACCGCGTTAATGTAATGGGCCACCCCACGAACCAGCGCAGGCTGCAGCGGGTACCTGCTCCTGGCCATCGATGCCCCCGTCGCTGCCAGCCGCCGTCGCCATTACCCTCGGTACCAAAACGGCTCGTCTCCTTCACGCCGCGCGCTAACGAAAATTAAGAAAGGAATTAACACTTTTACTGCGCTGATGGGAGAATGAGAGCCAGGCTTGCTGCTCTAATAATAATAATAATAATAACGTGTGGCTGGTGATGAAGGCAAAAGCAGGAAGCGACGGCTAAGAGTCTTGCAGCAATCCGAAACTACGCACCTTGAACATCGAGGCAGAAAGTAATATTTTACTGTTGAGAAAACCATAGCCCTGCTGTCCCTCTAGCGGTCAGTTGAGTGGATTAAAAAGGTACGAGTTGTATAGAAAAAGTTCCGAGGATCGCGTTAAGCGTTAACCGAAACACAGAGTTAAGCGAAAGCAAGCTGGGGCCAGCTGTTAATGAAATACACGCCTCTAACTGACCATTTCAATCGGTAAGACTCGCTCAGTGTCTTGTCTTCATTCTTAATAGAAGCTCGTCACGGTCGCAGTGGAAGAGTTAGGTTTCACATGGTCTATCACTATCATTATAGAGGAGTAAGCCGGACTAAAGATGAGGCAAGGAACAGAACTACAAAAAGTGCTTATTTCGAATAGTTAGCAAAGTGAAACCTAACTGTTTCATGTGTCTTGAACTACCTCTTTAAAAAAATATAGTACATAAATATTTTGGGCTGTTTCAATGACCTTTTCAAAAAACCCCGCGGACCGAAAAAAAAAAGGCAAAAGATTTGTAATGAGCTGCATGCGCTCTAGCCTTCGTAAGGATTAGATCAATAAGCGCTTAAGAACTTATTCATATATTTATTTATATTGGAAGTGCTACAGTAAAACGTCCTTCTATAACTATTATTGTTCAGGTTCGATGTTATTAGCTGGGTGTTTCTATGGAAAACAAAGTAACTTACAGGTAAATCAGAAAATATGGTTTTTTTTGACCCAAAACCATCTGCCAAGCGTTAACTGCTCGCTGACATCGACGAATTCGTTGCGCACCTAATACACACCAGTCTCATACATATGCCTCAATGTAGGACAAATTAAGTAGGCCATAACTTTTCTAGCTAGGCGCGAGCCTCTTGGCTTGTTTGCTATTATCCACCGTTATAAACGTATATCTACAAATCGACATGTTTCGAAAAAAAGCGTCCGTGCTTTTTTGGGCGGAAAGACCATTGACTGAGTGGCTCCGGGTCACGTGATGGCCTAGATACCCTGGCAATAATTCATTGATAATTATGATCGTCGGACGAGTGGACATCTCTACAAGAATCACACACCTCTCTCATGACTGCTTCTTCTCGAATCAGAGTTTCAGTTGAGAAAGTTTGACAATGTATTGGTCAGTCTTCGTTTGCTCGATAGCGTAACTTGGCGCGTTACAAACACAATGGGTCTGCTCGTGCGTAGTCACTTCAAAGAAGCCATGCATGTACTTGTTATTTTGCCTGTTAGTCCTTTGTCTGAACTCCTTCTCGCCAACGGTAATTCAGCGACATGGCTCATTGGACGACTAGCCGTTATGGCTATTCTAATAGTCTATTAATCGTGATTTATTTGGCTCTTTGCGATTTCCGTCAATCTTATTCGTTGCTAGTTATTCGATGGAAACTTGCGCTTTATCTGGGGACGGAGCATACTGTGAAAACATTGATAACAGGCGAACGACCCATGAAAACGTTAACAGAATGACGAATAGGTCTTGTACGCACCCGTGTTTGACATAGTTCTCACGTATTAAGTCTAGGCGGCATGTCTGTGATGGGACGGGATTATACAATTTCTAAAAGCGATAGTATATGCGGGCTTCTTAGGCTTGATAGGTCACCGTCATCATTTTACCCCTGCGATGGAGTAATCGCTAAATTACCACTTAACTCTGGAAGACTGCTGCATCAAAAATCACACGCAGCCAAAAGTGAACATTTTTCAAGATGGCTTGCTTATACTCGGATAATTATATTATGTGGAAATTAGTCTGCCAAGGATATAGTTCATCATATTTTAAGGCAATGTGTATGTTTTAGATGCAGTGTACCAATTAAAAATTTGTCCTTTAAAGAAGGCCGATAATAAATTTGAAACACTCAGCTTTGTATATATATGAACAAAAATAAGTACATCGAATGCACCTGCGCAAGTGTACCTGGATTTCAGTATATATATATATATATATATATATATATATATACTGAAATATATATATATATTTAGTTTTATGTGAATATATATATAGTTTTATGTGAGATCCTATTTTAATTATAATTGTTAGGTCTTAAAAAAAAGGAAGAAATGAGTAAACTTCCTCTCAAGTGCTATTTTCATTCAGATTCTTCAAGACTCATTGTATTCTAGCAAACAATCAGGACAAACACATATTTTAATGATTTTCAAACATCTCTTGTAAGTAGCAGACGAATCTGAAGCAATGCCAAGCGGCAGCGCCAGACGTAAAACTTTTGACTAAAAGAGAAAAAGTAAACTAAAAGAGAAGGATTTTGATTGCCCAAAGAAACATTAGCTAACTTTAAAAAAATCAATTGCAATGGAGCTATTTGAACATGATTGACATATAAGTCGAAAGTTACTTTAGTCTGTCAAATGTACATGTTATACGAATAGCGGTATTAAGTAATGAAGACCAACTATCCCCTGGATTTCAGGTTGATACGTTAGATGCGTTTCATTTACCCATTCAGGATCCACATACGCACATTCTTATGGATAATGCTGGAAGCTTTTTTCATCTTTATTTCGACTGGTGGTCCGAAGCTGCCGGAGGGCGTGGGGTTCAGGTCAGGAAATGGCTCTCTCCTAGGTTAGTGTGTGCTCTTTGCTCTCCGCTTGGCGGTCGGCGACTGGCCAAACCGAGCGCTTATCATTGTCGTGTGGTGAACTATAACGAAGAGCATGCCAGGCTCATTCAAAATAACGCTTCAGCCATTCCATACTTCGGAGCAATGTCGATCTGGGTGGAGGATTGAAAAACGGGGGATGGACATTCAAACTCGAGGAATGTTCAAAAATGTTCTCCGTTGTCCTCGTCCTGCTGGTGGCCGTGTGCCTCAACTTGGCCACCAAACGGCCATTCCAAGTCGGCCGTTGCGCTATCCTTGCTGTCCTTCTTTCACTAAACTCCAGTTTGTGCGATCGCAGGCTCTATCGTCAGCGATACCAGAAGAGGAGGTTGTCCGGGTGGGTCGGCGGTCACTCGTCGTGGGCTTTCACCAAGAGTGGCCAGCTGCCCCTCCGTTTCGACTGAAGCCAACGGCGCCATCAGCCACCACCGAACGCGTTGGTCGGTCCTCAGTTGCCTCAATGAAGAAGCAAGTGCTACTTGCTTCAACAGGCGTAGCCGCAACAGTCATCATCATCCAACGACAGCGAATACTATCCAGACCTGAGCACAATTGTCGCCCCTTTTTTCATGTTCCTGCACAATCTAACAGGGGCAGCACATGTACCCATGCTTATCCATGTAGAGTAGTACATACTCAAACACGGATAGATACGTGCATTCCGGCCATACATAGCCTGCCCCCGTCATAAAGGAATTTGTGCCTAAAATAATGGCAGTAATTGGGATTTTCACCTCTAAAATACAGACACGTAAGAACCCATCTGCTTTGCTCGAAAGGTTTTTTAATCGCCACGACCTCTTCGTAGAAAAATACTTCAGGGTATGCTCTCGAGCTAGGTCAGCTTTACTTGAAGATGTTAAAGGTCAGGTAGCGATCATCCCGCGCTTCGATTAATGTTTTCTTTGATCAAATTACGGTATCGGATGCTATATATATATATATACGGTGTAGAGCTGAAGCATTCAACACTACGAAGTTGAATAGGTTTTTGGCTGTATCGTAAGCGAGTTTTTTTTGCCTAGTTAGATGACGGTCTTGTCAAAATCAAACTATAGGTCCCATTTTGTCCATCTTATTAAAGCATTTGTGTGCTGGTTGAATAAAAATAGGTCTTCTCTGATAAATGAAATACGCTGCTCAGTGATCGTTATAATGGCCAAACCGTGAACAAGCTAAAGGCCCGTCCGTTCTAGGACCTGTAATTTATGGAATCCTTAAATAAACATGATGTATGAGTAAGTGGCGGCTCTTTGAAAATGTCACTAAATTGAGTTGTTCGTACCCACTATCGACTATTCATTTACCTGAGGCGAGATCACAGTGCTTATATGTCTGTCCACAGTGAGGCCACTGCCGAACTTCAACACTGAACAATGTTTAAAATACTATTTCTGGTAGGAATGAATACTTTTAGTTTTATTGAGGTACTTTGTACTCTTAAAAATATTCTATATATCTATTATTCGAAGTACGAGATCTACAAGAAGGTTGGATAACCTCATTAGTATGGCAGCGCATCGGGTTCAATTATAGAAAGATTTTGCTGGAGCAAATCAAATCTGCTTTGATCAGGTGAAGTGAGTAGCTGAAACGGTGACGATAAGTACATTTTCCGACGACGCTACACCATAAGGACGAGCCACATACAAACATATTGTACGAACACTTCGTACATCGTGCTATCACAACGATCACTGCAGCACTAAGGTTAGCAGGGGCACATCTATCGTACCACAGTTGTACGGGAGCGAATCGATGCACGATGGGCTTGCCGTTTGTGGTGCCTGTCATTGACGATTGATGGATTCTCGTTCTTGATAAAATTGGCAGGAACCGCGCTGGGCGCACGAACCAAAAGAAGGCCCAGCCCAGAAAGAAGACTAGGCGTCATATGAGTCAGACGTCATAAAATCTTCCAAAGAATAAACAATAGCGCCAGAACAAATAACAGAAGGAGATACACAATAAAATGGACATGCTGAAACAATTGGCTGATGAGAGGCACACCGACTACGAAAATTGTCTGAGGATGTATGTGCTATTGACGTTTATTTACATCAAATACTAAAACAACGTTTGTATAAAATAGCTTCATAAGTGATTACCGCAAACTTTCTAACTGTACAAGATCAAAACACCTTGTCCCAAATTTGTTCCTTTATTTATGCATAACAATTATAAATTATTTAGAAATGTCGCTTATTGTGTACTGTTGAATCGTGTCCGTAGTGGGCTAGTATGTTTTTAGTATAAAAACTCCTTAGCCCCAACTATCAGTTTGCCATGATAGGGTATGGCAGATCTACGGCGCCCAACATACGAACTTATTCAGTTTGGTAACACAGATTACCCTAAATTCGTAGTAAAAAAAAAACACAATAAGTACTTTCGTTTCGAAACTTTGCTCATAGAATTGGAACAAGAAAGTCACTCTTGCAGACGTTGACCTAACGACACTACCGAGTACTTGAGCCAAGTTGAAAAAAACATTTCATGCCGTGCTTACAAATTGGTCACGAATTATACGACGGCAATTTGATGCAGTCTTCACATACATCTTATTCCTGGATTTATGCTGAGCTAAAGATAGTTCATATAAAAATTAGACGCTGCTGGGAGCTCTCCAACGTATTCGAAATTTCATATAACTTAAACACCACTAATCATAACTGTTGATATCAGATGGAGCAAGTTCCTCGTCAATGAACCAAGTCAGCAAGATTAAAAAAAATCGCTCAATCGTTTCGGTTGTTGCCGTGTTACGGTGACTAACTTTAACCTTGCTTTTTTTGCAGTTACATAGAAGTATCATGAATAGCACATTCCCGAAACTGGATAACATATCCATAGAGTCGTTTTCAGCGTACGTACAATTGGGCACTTCCTTTGTCACGCCATTGTATTGAGTATCTTAAAAGAAACAAGGTTAGTACCCGTAATTGACAGACATTGATTTAGTGTGCGCTATTAGGTTAAATGGCACGGTACTGTTCTTTGTGCCGGTCCAGGATGCTGCACTGACTACGGCGATTTAGCCACAGGTGGTGATTCCATCGATCCTCTATTTGGTAGCGGTAGCGATGGTAGCCGCTGTTGACGTTACGGCTGAGCAGACGCGTTAAGTGACGAGCTAGCTCAAACGTGACTGCATGATGGAGTCGAAACGTTACAATGATGGGTTCGGTAGCGCGAGTGCTACCGAACAACGCTCTCAGACGCCCAGCAAATTGTAGAATGACTGTATGGATATAACGTGCATGAGCTTCGTGTAAATCTCGACGCGGGTTGATTTGTGTGGGCTGTATGTCTCTACACGCGAAGCGTGGAGTCCTATTGAATGGTCCATTAGGCTGAACACTCTCGTGCAGCAGCGTCGTTGTACACGCCATAGCTCATACTACGGTGTAACAATTTCCAGTGATTCAGGAGGGCAACAAGCAAATATTACCCATATTTGCTTTGTCTTCCACTTGGCCTGCTTTTTCATTTCAACTTATTAATCAGACTCATGACAATAACTAATGTAAAGGACGCAAGTAATATATTGCCGATATAAACTATAAGTCGAATAATATATATTCTCTGTATGTGACTTTTGTGCAATATGTTTTCATCAATGAAGACATTGCTGAAAGATTACCGTTTTCTCTAAGCTTTGCCTTCGAATCTTCACAGTTGCTTGACAATACGGGAGTAAATAGTACGCGCGAAACGTGACGAAATTATACTTCCTTCGATGACAAATGACATGTTGAAGCCATAGCTCACACTTTAATTGATAGAAGTTAGGCTATAGCGGATACAAGAAGGAAGTGTTATCTTCGCGGAGACCTTCTGGGTAGAAAGGATCCTCTCATCCACGAGTTTGAATATAAATAATAAATCCATTTATCTAATTATGATCAAACCAATTGCGGTCCTGCCGAACATTTTAGGGTAAAAGCAGTGTGTCAAAGCAAGAGGGTAATCTGCTTTGCAAACCGGCTCATTCATTCAAGGCGCAGCCGCAAGCGATGCGGCTCGTATGAACCTACACAGAAGGACTGATGGTCACAGACTCAGGTATCAAATCATAAAAAGGCCTAAGAGCTAGGAGAGGTATGTCCCGAGGGAAATGGAGAAAGCCAGTACCAATAATCCAAGAAAGCTAGTAAAAAAAATATGGAGCGTTTGTGACTACAAGGTCGAGTGCGTCCGACTGCAGGTCTACCAACAATATCCAAACAGTTGTACGAGCCGAACTCATGAAGTACTTTGGTCAAAGATTCGCCAACGATAAAAAAATGCCAAAGCAGGTATATAGCTTTCATATTTCTATTTCCTGAAATTAGCGTTAGAAAAAAATTAAAGAATCTGAGACCAAAGCACTTTTAATTGTTCTAACCGAAAAATTTAGAGCATATCCTATCGGTATAAATGTATGTTGATTCAATCTAAACATTTGCAACACACGTTTCCTTCGGTCATATTGGATTCTATGCTTTGCGTGAGTACATTGTAATTTGTTACACTTTGCCAACAATCGTTGTGTCATTGGATCGAGAAGAAGATAGTTAACAGCTGCGGCGTCCACGGCCATCTCTGAACGTTGGAGACAGGATCAACTACTTCAATAACCCGACGCTAGCAAGCTAGTATTCCTGGTCGCTCAGTATGACATCGCACTGTCAGCCATAATCTACGTTGAAGATAATAGTGGATCTCTCCGCCTACATTGGTACGTTTAGGTTGGTAGATCTTTTGCCCGCTGTGGGACTTCACCTTGTAAGCGAACAATCGAATGACACCGACTCCAGCAGCGCCTGTATGAAAGAACTTGTGAAGCATCCGATCACAAGCATCGATAAACCGACACAGACGACGCATAGAAATAGACGCTCCGCGCTACCTTAAGTTGACTAGGCTCCTTGCGGTAGCTGCAAAGAGGCAATACGTATGCAAATGTGGATCGCATGTCACGCGGCGGTGCCTATATATATGTATGTGTGTGTGTGTGCGCGCGCTAGCCGGTCGACGGAAATTTGCTTGTTGATATGAACATATTTGCATTGTCTATTACCCCCGTTCTCCCTCTCACGTAAAGGAATCGTTGGCCCGCTGGCGCCTCCCTTCGCGCCAAAGAAGCATAGATCCTCGCTGCTTCATTCAAGCTGCTTCTCCGACGCGAGTGGCTTTATTCTCGCGCACCGTAGTACGACGACGATAACGTCGACAATTATCACAACTACAACTAGCGCTCTAATCCGGCCGGGAGAGTCTCGCTTGTAACGATGGATGCTTCCATTTTTCTATTCGACGTTTTTCCTTTTCTGCCTTGCTACCGTTACCGGCGATCGATCAACAATAAGCAGGCCACAATCACAGGCGATCATGCCTAATGCAAGAAAAACGGCTATTACTTGTCGAAATATCCGTGCTCACGCGGAACCTAAAAGGATGAGAGAAGCCGTTTCGCTAAGAGCAAAGTAATAAATGCTGATTCTCTGAAACCCAGCTTTCTTTACACGAACTGCTGATCAAAGTAAACTACAGAACGATAGGCACCTTCTTGTACAATAGCTCCCACTTATTTTATCATCTTCTTAAGCGACGGTTGTTGTTCATACCTCCGACACGGGAGTTGGCTAGCCATAGAACCACGCAAATGTTTGGTGACTTTGCTTTCTATCGGATTGCACACCAAGAGTACACGTCAATCTCCTTCACAGCACCTGCGTACCTGTCTTTTTTTTTCTCTTTGCCTTTCATGTATCTCAAACAGTGGCCTAAGTGGATCCACTTGTCTAGTATGTGTTCTATTGTATCATCCCAGTACTACGTTACTGACAGATCTTTCCCCCAACAGCAATACATTGAGGCAGCAGAAGAACGGTACCTGGACCCTTAGAAAGTGGAGAGTGGTCACTTGCTGTCAAGGTTCCCCGTCATAGTAATGTCTGATTTACCTATTGGCCAAACGACCGCTGCACTGATCACTTATATTAGTCGTGGTAAATATGTACACCCCAGTTTAGTCAAGGTCTCGAGTTATATGTGATTACCTATACGAATCACGTTAGTCCTACATAGAATGAGCTCAAACAAAACATCTCGACGGGCGCCGATGCATGAGCCTTCTTACTGTGAAGCAGCGAAGTGTCATACAAAATTGAGGCGAATAGCAGATAATTATAAAAATCTACTCTTATTCTTTCGTAACCTCACGGGACAAAAACGAAAGTAAAGTGTTTCAGTCTCGCAGAAGTAATAACTAGTTACAGTGGTCGTATGCAGCAGAGTTCAGTTACGATTACTTCTGTGATAAATGTTAAGTTCTTGAGACAGGAAACGCGGTGGCGTACTTTTTTGAAAATCCGTAGCCCATCTTTTGCAAACCGTCCCACAACCTATGGATCGTTTTGTTCAACCCACATTTCCTTGTCGTAATATTCGCTCTCCTAGGCAACAGGAAGGGTCGCAAGCCGACAGACGCTGCCACGTGGAAGGGCCAAGCGCAAGACGACAACGGGCAAAACACATGACAACAGCTTCATTCTCGTGGCGATGATAATGATGATGTGCCAGGGCTTGCAGGACCAGGACGAGTTGGGGGTGCCAACGAAGGAGCTGATGAAAGTGGCAAATTCTTCATTCGCCGTCTGTTCATTCCTTAATCTTAATAATCGGGTTAGCGATGTCGTCGCTATATGCAGTTCATTCACCGCGTCGGGTGTGTCCTGCCCCGATAAGTGCGCCCACTCCTAGCACACAGACTCCTCTCCGGGCGCACTCCGTTCAGCAGGGACTCAATAATAGCAAGATTAGTGCTAAACAACAACAAAATCCTTCAGCCCCTGAACCAACCACCATCCAGCCAAGCCACGGAACAGCCAGCCTTAGGCAGGTACTAGACACTAGCCTGCGACCCACGATAGTCCTTTATGCATATAGTTGGATATTTATTGTGTATAATTCCCGGTATGACAATGACAGTTCGAAATATCTGTTGCTACTGCGTCCTGTGAATTTGTTGCTTTCTACGAAAAACAGATGTATAGCTCAACGCTTTTATAATATCCGCGGCTAGCAACAAAGACATCGAAAACGTTCGCAGTCGGGCGTAGAAAACGAAACTTATGTAGGCCACCGTTTCGGATGCAGTGCTTAACGACACACGCAGGCGAAGCACTGAACACATCAAATTGATCAGCCTGATGAAATTAAAAGCTCGTGAATCTATCAGTTTGTTCTATAAGACATATGCATATCCTTGTTTCCTGCTACGTCCTAGTTCAATCGTAATTTCTCGCGGCCGAAGATATTTAACTACCATTTCGTGGCCATAGAACATCACTAGTTCGTCAGAGATATCATATAATTGAAACAGATGCACATTTAACGTTCTGGAACAATAGTAATTAATATTATAGAGATTTGTTTTTTTAGCATGTCCAGTGGGAAATTTTTAACAGATTCTAACAGTCATCTAAACCCAACAATTTGCAAAAAAATATGATACGCTTTTCAAATTGGCATAAAAACTTCCTACAATAATAAAAACATTTTTGTAAGGTTTTTATTATTGAACAAGCCAAATCGTCTTCAACGATTAATCTAAACAGACGGCATTAGTAGACCAGGCCATGGATAGTATCCTGTAAGGGTCACTAACTAATCTACTATAGTTTATATGAGCTATTATCTTGAATGGCGGTGTTCGTGTTGAAATCATACCATCATTGGGAGTACTTTTGGGCTACAATAATTTGAACAAAGGATAATCTTTATCACTTCGAATCACCTCCGTACGTCCATCTCACTCCTGGCGTGTTCAATATAGTGCAAGTACTGATGATAGTATTACCTATAGAAAAGAGAGTGGCATGAAATAACCGATCATTTCGCGGACATTTATTTTTATTGGTTGGTTGAATGCTGATTTTGATTGATGTTGGCTTCCACTGCTTTGCACTTTTCGACCTGGGCTCCCCAGGCACTCCGCCCTCGCTCCCGTTGGTCAGCAGAAGTCTGTGAAGGATAAATTACGATGGTGGCGTAGCAGAAATTGCCGCGATCGCGTTGTTCGGTGCTATTACCACTGGCGAAACCATAACTCGCTCTGCTGACATCGGTTATGAGGCAGACATCAAACATCCATTATGATCGACACGCGGTCGTCAACAAGCCTATACCATTTCTGTTCTTGTAGACGTTGTCCGGAAGGGTAGCAGCATATCGGACGAATACAACTACTACGACCCACAACGCTACGGCCATGGACTAGCACGTCGAGACCTACACAGTATCATCATCGGCATCGTCGCAACAAACACACGGTGTGCTAATCCACAGGTCCTTTCTATCTACGAAGCGTCTCGCTGGTTTATCCTGTATTAGAAAAAGCTTAGTTCGAACTGGAAGTCCAATAGATCCAATGGTTGACTTCAAACGGAAGCTGAGTCAGTCGTAAAAGCTTTACGGAATAAAGCATGCCTCTAAGAGAAAATCTTAAGATCGCAAATATCCTTCAAGAGTTATATATTGAAATGTTTGACGGAGTATTTGCATTTACAATGTAGAGACAACAGCTCCGGGTTTTAGCGATTCTGATTTCCCTTATTGCTTATGCCGGTTTGTAACGCTTCTATTCAATACTATAATATCGTATTCTTGAATTGGTTTAAATAATAACGGCTTTTAAGGGAGAAATTTTCTGACGTAGTACAGTTACAAACGGCACTTAAAGTTTTATTATGCAGAATTTATTAGCCATTCTTTAAATAAAATACGGTTGGCCGAATTCGTCATACATACATACATACATTACATATCAAGAATGAGCGAATCCGTAATAGCACAAATCATCGTAGTAGATCAGGTCTAGTTCTATTATTCCTTTTCCACTCCCTCAAATATCGTATATTTGGTATGGTTCCTACCCTCACTTAGATGGTGTCGAGTCTTTCCCCTCACAACAGTCACTATGGTGGCCTGATGGGCGGGTTCATATCCATTGTTAGCCAGTCATCTATGAATCTGACTGGAGAACCTTTGCCACAATACTACCACTACAGGACCGTCAGTAGAAATGGGGTGATGGGGATACCGTGAGGGCGCATAGTGTCGATGGGGATGCGCGCTTGATTGTAGAAAGGAGAGAAAAACAGGAGTTCATAACGTCCCCTACTGACCCTCATTGTCTGGGAGACTTAGACATCTCGACAACATTTGGCATCAGTCCTGAAAGTGTGTGCGCGGCATTGGACCAGCGCTCTCGTGTGTTCATCGATGTCTCGCCGTCCTATAGCGGCCTATGGGATGCGTTCTCTGCCGTACTAGTCGTACCACGATGAAACGCCCATTGCCGAAGTTGGTGTGTACTTATATAAGTGAGGCCTTCAAGGATCACGACCGCGAACCACGACAACATTCCGACGCACACACAATACTCCGCCATGGTTCAAGACTCACAACTTCTCAGACAAGACACATGCGGCTATAGCGAAATAGACGAGTAAGGAAGGGGGATCTAGCAGGGGCCAGCTTTGTAGGAAGCAGCTGGAAAAAGAAGCAGCTATCTACGGCTCCGAGGCAACTGCCCGTTGTTGGTGCAGTTGTCAATAGCAAATATCGTTTTGTGCAACGTCGAATGGAAGAAAGTGGGGACGAGATTGGAGTGATGGAGTCAACAACAAACAACCACATTTCACGCATTATTTGCTCTGCTGCAAACGTCCACAGTGCACCCATGAGCATCACGCACGGATCTGAACAGGGCCTGCATCGAAGGGCCCAAAGGGGGCGCGATTGATAGACTCAAATGGTGACCGCTTTGCGAGGGCAGTGAGCGCCGGAACAGACACAGCAATCTCAGTATGATGTTATACTTTGAGAAAGTAATCTCTATTCGTCGCTTGGCAACCTCTGACCGCTCCAATATGACGCAGTGGTGCCATGCCAACTGGACAGATGACAATGGCCATTTAATGGGTTTTTACATACGCTTCCTTTGAGTGAGATGCTACTAGTTTTCTAATATTAACTCTGTTAGCACGTTGCTTCATGTCGAACGTTCCATAGAAATCGTGCGTAAAGGGAGAGATTTTTGATGGTCTGTTCGCCGGAGGAGTGTCAGCTAGCTTATTCAAACGCTTTACCTAGAAACAGGAGGGTATTAAGCCCGCGTTTGCTTAGATAAGTGGCAGCAACAGGCTACTTTATTATCTACTATCATTCGCAGATATATCGCTCGAGCTAATCAAGTGCTGTCTCGTAAAGGTAGTATTTAATAATTTTTTTTTAGCGATATTCCTGCCTGCCAAAACGGCATAGAGTGTTTCGTCCCTGTCAGTAAAGTTTCTGTCCAAACGCGCGGAAGCCTAAACCCTGACCCCCCGTCTCCCTTTCATTATTAACAAAAAAAAAAATGTCAATTTCTTGCTGATTAAATGCACATAATAGCTCTTGTATTTTACACCTCGAACTGGTTAACGAACGATACCCTATTTATTGAAAACTAGCACCTGAAGTGGCGAAACTTTTAACAAATGCCCATATAAAATCCATAAGCAAACAATGCATCTATCGTACTATACTATAAGGTCCGAAATTCAATATATCTATTTGTCACATCTTTCCATTCATGTAGAAGAACCGAAGATGGCTTACCACGATTTTTGTAGAGCCATCGATAGATCCTGGATATGGCAAAAGATGGTTTGCTACTGTTTTGTTAGTTGATATTTCGAAGATAAGTGGTTTCAATGAACTTGTTAGTTTCATTGTTGTAGGGTTATATTAAGCATGGCAACTGCGATCGTACCGATGTCTTTGTATTAAAATCAGCTCATTTTGATCGCGCGTTCTATACCATATACTAGCATTATAGCAACCTATCCGAGTGAGTAGGATCTCTTGTTTCCAAGCCGACTCGGTATTTCCGCTCGCTGACGACGAATTTTCTTCAGTGTCTAGGCTGGATAAGTCGGAGGTAACTTTCGATATATTTTGGTTGTAGGGTTAATCTTCGACAACCCTTTGGGATCAAAGGTGATCTCTACACATCGGTTTAGGAACGGGTTGACCGAGTTTCTGGATCAGAGCCATAACTGTCTCGTGCAGCGGATAAACGGATTAGACAAGAGTGCTTCCGCATCATTCTTCGCCTCCGCCTGAAATATTATGGCTTCGAACTGTCAAACCCGATTAAAATTGCTTGGGAGTCCATGCAGTTAGAACTAGAGAGCAGGCAAACACTGAATAATATTACCGTCGTGTCCGGCTCAACTCACAACGTAGAGACTGAGAACGGGCCAGACTAAGAGAGCGAATCAGCACCCTCGAACATCTGGAAGAGAATCTCCGTCATGCGTCCGTTTGAGCGCTTGTCGGCTGTGGTCTGATGGTAGCGGGAAGCAGCTTCTGTCCTAGGCTGAAACGGCTGGAACGACAGCTATTGGCAGCTGTTAGCCAAATAGAGAGTACCATCTAGTAATCGTTACTGGAGCAGTGATTAGCAACGATGAGATATACGCACTTCTTCCCTTTATTATACTTTCGCTCACTGCGGGACAGAGCGAGGTACAAAAAGTATGATCAAAGACGGGGACGACCCAGGGCTGTGGGGAACGGGGGACGGGTAAAGCCAGGACCGTGGCTACCGGATCGAAACGCATCGTATCGATGGCGGAAATAGTAAAGCGACCAGGCAATGGGATTCGTCATCGAACGTGCTCATCAGACGGCCGACGTCGAGGTATGAAACGGGCATAAGAAGCGTCTGCAAGAGGAAAAAATCTCATCAAGTTATTTAAACTGCAAAGAGAAGTCCTACAAGATAGTGGTTAGTAGAAACAGCCACATTTGTAATGAATATAGAAAAAAAAAATTTATCCAAATAAATTGAAGTATGTAGCGTATAGGCAAGGCAATTTCTATGGAATAAAGTTTTTATCATGTTCCGAAAATGCAATAAAATTTAGTACTTGGCACGGCAGTCGTGTTCGGCTTGAGCCTAAACAGGACCCTCACTGTGAATAGAATTAGGACCGACGCGTATATCGACCTTAGTATGTGTATTATATAAGCGCCTTTTAAGCGATTTCATTTTTAAATACAGAAGTAAAGTTTTCGAATGAAAACTTTAGCCTGCTCTGAGCTACAGAACGAACGTTCTTAATAAGCTAAGCGTCTGGTATGATGTAGTTCTACGCAATGAACATTTATTCAGCTCAAAAATTGATCAAGAGACTGTTCCGCTTCATACCCGCTGGTGAACTAGGAGGATCGTTGTTGTATCTGAAACAATTGGGTGGTCCATTGCAGTTCTGCCCTTTTGGCGCGTGGCTTTCTTTTTGACAATCGAACATCTACTAGTGAACTGTGTGAACGGTATCAGGACAATTCCAACCGAAACAGATATTAAACTACACCGCCAGTAACCGGTGAAAAAGGATCAGGCTAAAGCCAAAGAAACGTGCATTTTTGCCTACCGTTATCCCGGCAGCTTTCAATATTTACCAAATCAGTAAGATTCTGTATAGCAGTATAAAATATAAGTGAATGTATGTGCGCGCGACATAAAGAAGAGAGACTCAGATAAGCAGCCCTGTCGGTCGTATTGGCTGGCAATGGCCAAACTCGAATGGTGGACACAGACGACGAAATCAAGCGAAACAAAAAAGGAGAGGAATCAGGGACTGAACTGATGGTCTACTGGACCTGCGGCGGCAGCTGTAGCAGCAATCGCACAAGGAATCATGGTGATCCAAAGCCATGCCTAGCTCAAACTGTAGCCACATATTTGCTTACCTGCTATTCGGGCACAAATATTCGCTGCTTTGACTCGAGGGCGATATTCCATTCAGATACCGACGACAGGCGATCATAAGCGACTTTACAGCAAAGAAAGAAGGGCCACAAACGATAGAACAAGGCCTTGTCGTTGTTCGTTCGTTGTGGCCAACATTTGCGCTGTCGTGCTCAGCGACGGGCGCCACCGTAGCCGCGGACGACGACGCGGCCGCCGCCGCCGCAGATGCAAGCAACTAACTAATCCTTCTAATCGGTTTTACCAACGTTGTATACGATCGCACCGGTAGTCAGTGCCCGTTCAATGCAGTTAAAACCGTCAGCGTCGATACGATTCTTATTCTCGAACTGAGCAAAGTAGACACGTTACGCCTCGGCCGTTTAGGGAACTATATAGTGAATGATAGACTCCAACTATATCGTTTTACAGATCACTGAAGCCATCCATTGTCAAGCGGCTATTGCAAACAAATTGAATCCATGGGCCAATTTTATTCCACCTATTTTCTAACCATATATATATGTATATAGAGATTTAGACTTAGAGTTCCCATCCTTCTTTGTTTGTTAGCCCTCTAAACGATTGTCCTGTTTCGGGCAGGATATTGCCTAGATGTCCGTTTAGAGAACAACGAAGTTGTCCACAACGAGCCGGCGTATGAGGAAGATCTTCACTGGTTTCTGTAGACTTTTAACTGTTACATTACAGTAATCGTTGTTTCGATTAGGCAGTATATTCGATCGGCCTTACTAACGCTATGGGTACCTTAAAACCATCGTAGAGCCTAAAATGTCGACCGATTCCGTTAGTTGATGCCAATCTTATATGTACTTGAAGAGCCATCTGAAAATGCTACCTATTGTCTTATCTGCTCGAAGGCACTTTACTAAAATAAATACTATTTCTAACCAGAAAGTCAAAGTGTACTGTTGCCATAAAGGAAAGAAAAATGGTCGGCGACTAACTGATCATTGTACGGTTTGCTAATCTAGCACTCAGAGTAGTAATATATGTACACCAGCACACAGCTAACAAAGAGATTTACCAGAAAAATGAAGACCCCTTTTTCTCGGTCAAATTATTTCAACTTCGTAAGCACCTGCCCCCGCCCCCCGGCCCTCGTAGCCCACAGGCGCATATATATATACGCATCGTCGTCGTCTGCTCTGGGAGCATCGGTGCACTTTAGCGGCAACATTATTACACAGCTTGAAGTACATCCCCGCGCACGCAGGATAGGACCGAGTTGTTCGTGGTACTTTCGCGATAACCATCTCTGGCGGCGGCCGTGGCCTCCTCGCCCGCAGTCTTCTCTTCGAGGTTTGAAACTTGAGAATGATCCTAGTTATTCCGATATCTGCGATGCTGGTCGGTGCAAGTGTATTACTTTGAGGTCTCTATTATTAAGTCCCTCGGCTCACATCTCAACGAAGGGCCAGGCGAGGAGACTGAAAGAGCGCGACCGTCTCTTTACGGACGCTCGACAGACCGACCACACAGTTCTTTTCCTCAGCCCCACCAAGCAGCGAGCGCCAGAAGCATTAATCCAATGATGCTGCTAGTGCAGGTGATGATGACAATTATGATGTTGATGATGATACTTGTGATTATTACTCGATGCGAGAGAGTGATTTATCTGATATCGGATTCTTATCGTTGCTCCAATGGCTTTACTTCGCCAAGAAAAGGAGACCCGTTTCGTTATCTCATGACCCGATTCTCGGGGGACTCACTCAGCAAACGAACCTCACCGACTACCTTCGTAAAGTTGAAACTGAAACATCGAATGAATGAAATACCAGATGGCAAAAAACAGAGGGAAAAGAAGGCAGATATCTTTATGAAAAAATTTTAGCTGTGTAACAATGTGGGGAAGTGAACGCACCGAGATATACTAGATACATAGTTATATACATTTTAAACAAGTCATACATTTTTTCATTCTTATAGATTGTATGGTACTTATCGTCGGGGCAACAATCCTGGCGCTGTTTTAATTAGAGAATTAACCGATGCTATGGATGTTTCTTAGTAAACAATTTTTATCTTGGTCAAGCAGCAATCACATCTTAACTTAATTCCAGAAAGCATAAGACCAAATATTTAAAATTAAGTGAAGTAACTTTATCATGTCCTCGAACAAGCAAATGTAGTTCCGGGATAGATTCCCTTAATCTAGAACGAACCGTGCAAAATAGATACTTCTGTAAATCAAACTAGATAGCGAATATATATAACGCGTAACCTCACTAGTACGCTGGGTTCAGGGGTCGAATATGGTCATAAAAGGTTCATTATGTAATGAAGAATTCTTTAATAATCGCATGAGTAAAACGCATAAATAATCTACTGTATGTATAATTACAGTATGGAAAATACGTGCTAGTTGTATTAAGCAATAAAAAAACGTCTTTAGGTATGCCTTGATATGGTCCCCGTCTGTACGATGGGCGCACACTTGTGTCCCGAAACGGTCGGACAATGATCAGTTTGCTGAAGTGTCGAGGCAAAGTGAAGGAGATTCAATCATTTTTGTATGGGCACTGATCGTTATACCTTATGAAGTTTGTAAGCCTTCGGTTTCAGTGTCGATGTACGAGCCGACGATAGATAGTGTTTTTTCCCTTGTGTACTTACGTGGGGAATCGGTCCATATCAGGGAATAAATGCAGCCGCTGCATCGATACCTCTTTTCTTGAGCGTTATACTGGTGTATTGGATACGTATATATATACAGATTCCGATCCGTAACATATTCAAACAGTTGTGAGTTAAAAATACAATGTTCTCTGCGTACGCTAGGCGATGGCTTGTATGTGCTCTACTGGACCATTATGATTGACTCGAGTTGAGCTGCGCGATCATGGGTACAATATTATGTAGGGCACATAAAATCGTCTGTAGGTAGATGCCGTAGTTTCAAGGCCCTACCGCCCCTTAATGCGATGCGCATAAGTGAGCCTGAGTTCTCCCGCAGTGTTTCGTCTATTGATCGCACGTAGTTCGAATTATATATACGTATACATACATTGAGGATTATACATATCTCGAAGTGGCTATGAAGGATGCGCATCATCGGTGTCTTTTCATCGAATAGTACATACGTATGTATATCGGGAAAAAGCTCATTAGCACAAAAAGAAGTCCGATTTAGCGGTCAAAAAATGTCGAAGGTTATATACTGTGCATACTCGTTCCTATCTAGATATTTAAGCGCCTAAATTTGTTAACTGTATATGCCTAACCTAATCGTGCAAGACGTGCTATTTATATTTCTCCTGTAACTTTATAAGCCAATGTAACGACTTTATAAGAAGCCGTTACTTGACTTATAAGGTTGACATATAGGACCGACAAAACATGCAACGAAAAATGATTCAGTTATAAATATCTGATAAATAAGATTGTTCGCTACATGTTGAAATAATACTTGTAGTAGTGCTCATTGTTATGCAACGACAAAGCAATGTAGAGCAATGCACAATGCTATCTCTTGTTCGTGTACCAACTACGACTATTACGCGTGCTTCAAAGATTGCCAGAACGATTCTGGGTACACGCAGTCATTTCTAGATCTTCACCATACCTCGCGGTGTATCTACGGCGAGCTGTCACTTGGCAGGGTGTCGTTTGGCGTAATTGCTCGCTAATGCAGGCTTGTGGCGAACTTGTCCAAAAAAGCCTCAATGCAGTCGAGTGCACACTTAATGCAACAAAAAAGAAAAACCGAAAGGGGCAATTTTTTCAACGATCTTTATTGTCTGCTCGTTTCTTTACCTCCGACTGTCGAATCTTCGTCGCGGACTCGAGCAACTCACCCGATAACAGGAGTCGCGTAAGGTAAAAAAAAGTTTCATACTGCGTTAAAAAACAATACAGCTGCGTACGACGACGAGGCCATCGTTTTTTTTTCCCTAAGAATTAAATTTGACACTTGCGCAAAGTGCCTTCACCTCGGTCAATGCAACAGCCACAGTATGCGAGTTATCTCAAACGAGAATTACTTCACTGAGGCGGCTGGAGAACAGTGTAGGGAGTCATGGTGTCTTTTTATATACAGACAAGTAAATGTTAGCGCTTAGTACCGTCGCGCTCGACAGAACTCAGAGGAACGACGGGAACGCGAAGGGGGGTCGGCTAGATTTGTATAAGCACATAGATCGTATATTCAGGCATGCCTATGTATGGTTCTACATTAAACCGTTAAACGCAACGTTGTCGCCATCATGTCTATGTGTGTCTGTGTGTGTGTGTGTCAACACCCGTGTACTAGGCGTTTCTTTAAACACCTTAAGCACTGGCCTCTAAATTCCACTTAAGAGAATCGAGGCCGCTGTTTTTCTTATAGTCGTGACAACCTCGAAGGCGGCTTCAAGCGAAGCAGTTCCATTCCACTTTGGTTTTGCGAAATGTACATGAAGTATGCCCATATGTAGGAGTGGCCTGCCAACACCGGACGGGAGGCCGTAATTAGCTCGAGACCAGGCCTCTCTTCTAGGCTGTTCCTTTTTTGAGACGAATGTGCTGCAGCTGCTTACTTCTGATCGCCTCTAGAGAACAAAAAAGCGCGGAGTTCCACCGTCATTTCACGGCTTTAGGCCACCAAAGACCGACCGTTCTCCTCGACTTCCTGTCCCATTCCCTTCTGACTTGAGCTAGCAGCTTTTGGCAAAGGATCAGAGGAAATAATTAGAAATTGCCCCGGGTGGCCTCGTTCGCTAACGCTTCTTCGTTAGCCTCGATCACAAAGACGTTTGTGAGCACCGTGTCCATTTTCTCGCCTGCGCCCTTCTCCGTGCCTCGTCCTGCCTCGTCTGCCCAAATGGAATGGCAAGCAATTAGGACCGAATCGCGCCCTTTCTGTTGCCTACATGTCGAGGTTCACACGTCTCAGGTAGCACAGGTAGTGGTGGCAGCACTGGCCTGTACATACGTTGCTTTTGGCGCATGATGGGTGAAACGCTAACGGTCAGAAAACCATTTGCCAGGTCCTACTATTTGCTGCCGCTGCTACTGTCATTTCATATCGATACTGAACTTGTTCAGATCTATCATGAAAAGAGTACTGGACGAGTCGAATACAGCTAAAAACTCTAGTGTGGACAAGTAACGGACGTGTCGTTCCACGTATCAAACAATTCCCGTATCAACGTAATTTGAAGTCGTACATGTGAATTTGTGGAGTATGCTACTTACGACATCTCATACAGAAAAGCTAACAAAACGCAGAGCACGATCACGCAAGGCAATCTTGTGCATAGTGTCATCTACCGACTACTAGACAGAGCGGAGTGGTGAGTTCCTGGCGGTGCGACCTCTCTCTGTTGCTTAGAGGCAGACAAGCGTAGGACTGTCGACCAAACCCTGGGGGCGACATGCTAAGCTCAGGGGATCCTTTGAACCTGTTGGCTTTCTTCCTACCTGTTCCCATTCTCTTTAGCCTCGCCTACGTTCCCCACCTATTACCCTGTTCCTATTTCTCCTTTACTTCGCTAAGCACCCCGTTTCGCGCCTCAACCCGCCCCCCCTTTGCCTTACCAATCCCGTCGTCAACGAAGTCTGAATCTATCTGGCCCTCATTTCGGTCTATGGGTCACCCCTCCAGGCACCTGTCAAAAAATTTTTTTCCACCCGAACGCTCTAGGTTCTCATTGTCTTGTCTTCATCGTTACCCCATCTACAGGGGCACACGGTAAGCCCCCGTCACGCGCCCCCGTTGTGCCCTTTTTCTCTTTTGGATATCCTTGTTCAGTCCCATTCTATATTCTCCTTTGGCTGGTTCATCTACTGACCTCTCTCTGTTGGACGCTGTCTTTCCGTCTTTCAACAGCGAAACGTGCGCGTCTTCATCGTCGCCATCATCTACTCCACCGATCGTTGCACTGCTTTTGAACCGTACGCATCCCTGCCACGGTATGATGGTTAGCTAGACAACGATGATATATAATGATAGAGTTGGTGAACGGGTGCGCTCTTGCCTTCGTCAGATCGCCTGTTCAACGCGGGTGTTGATTTTAGACATAGAAGGAGCAAAAAGTTGAAGTTGTCATCGAACAGGCGATGCCGTATCGAGCAAAAAGACGAATCGAAGAGAGAAAACTGGTTAGGAGATCGGAAATATTAACAACGACGACAAAACCTGGTGAGCCAGAAGATGTGACCTGTCAAAAAAAGTGATCTAAACGAGAGTCATTTTGCTATAGGGATTTTATGAACAAATGTATTATTGCATATACCAATATAAGGCGGAATATATTGTTATGCAGCGAGCCCCTTAGGGTTTGACAAATCCGAAGTAGAGTATTAAATTAAATTAAATACTTCGCAACGCCCGATCACGAAGCATCTAATAATATAGGTTGTCTGTAGATAGATATCATGCTTTTGTATAATATTGTGAAGATAAAATTATTTGGTTTTTAGATGGTTTATAGATTTGGTTTTTAATATGCTCGTTACGCTAGCGTCACTTGTGCATTAAGTTGCCTGGCGGACTTCAGATCAACTACCCCATTTTGAAACACCTTGTATTCTTCGCGCGAAAACTCTTTTCCCGTACTATTAGTTTTATATATATATATATACATATATATATATATATATATATATATATATAACTAGAGAGAGGGAATATTTCTGCAAATAAGTAATAGATTTATATCGCTGTTGGTTTTTGTATGAAGCAATAAGATGCTGTGAAATATTATCGCGTGCTTGGAACCTGGCGAACCGCTGTGACTTTTCCCTGCATAGTACTTTGCGGAAAACGACCACCATCGGTTTTCCTGCCCTAGCTGCTGTCTCTGCTGTATCTCTATATCTGTTTTACTAGCTGAGTATGCCCTTCGTCCATCTTCAGATTTCCCCTTAACAGGCGGTGCGGCTCGCAGTTGTTGTTTGTGCTGACCGATCCACGATTGACTGGCCGTCTTTCGTTTGCAAGACCTTCGCTGTCCGTGAACCACATGTGCCTCGCTCGATGTCCGCGTACTGCGCCGGCGGTGTGTGACTGAATGTCTGTGTGCAGTGTTTTCGCTGGCCGTTTCGGCGTTGGACAAATTGGCTGTCGTCCACGCCCTCGCTCGACGGTCCAGACTCTCCCCATCTTCCCTCGCTATTCCCTGGATCCAGCTAACTGGCGGACTACATCCCGCGCACCACGCCGGAAACCCTGAGACACCTAACGACACCCCATACCTACCTCTCTCGGCAATTTCCCCTCTTGCCCCACCTACTAGC
This sequence comes from Varroa jacobsoni, assembly GCF_002532875.2. Classification (NCBI taxonomy): domain Eukaryota; kingdom Metazoa; phylum Arthropoda; class Arachnida; order Mesostigmata; family Varroidae; genus Varroa; species Varroa jacobsoni. Next base: position 18,202 of record NW_019214879.1, on the reverse strand, counting down.
CCCGCTATCACCAGCATACTAGTCGAACATTTGGGGTACGATCCCGGTCAGCTTTAGCTGGGAAAATCACCAGCTAAGAAGGCAGGACGACGTCAGAAAGAACGAAGCCTTGTCGCGTTAGTGGTCTGATTTTCTCTATGAAGGGGTACATGTGACCGCGCGCTGTGTTTCTGTCTGGGTATTGTAGAGAAAGCATGCTTCGCCTGTTTGAGGTAGTGGGCAAACACACGCTGTTGTAGAGCGAACAAGAAGAAACGGAAGGAGGTACAAACGCTGGCGTAGCTGCATCCCGAAAGGAGTCAGAAGGAACCGCGAACGGGATGGGAGGGGCAGAGGTGTTCGGGATTGATGAACCCTTGCCAAGAAAAGCGACCGAGAACGACCAAAACGAGAGACTGCTGCTGCTGCTGCTGCTAGCAAGCTCTAGCAGGACGGACATGGAACAACAGAGCATGCTTCAAGAATGAGCTTCTTCGGGAACGCGCACAACGAAAAAGAGAAAGCATAGAGTGGTCGTGGGGCGCAATAGAAGGGAACTCGACAGCAGACTCCTAGTCGCTACCTGCTGTCGGCCAGGGCTCACTAAGGATTCTGTGTGTAACTCTTCTCATTCAGGAGGAGGTGGACGTGTCCAAATTACACTTGGGTGCAGCTATTAGCAGCGTGAGAAAGATTAGAGTGAGACGACAACGCGGCTGCTGCTGCTAAGACTGTCAACGTTCAGTATCTCTAACAGGGCTCCGAGAAGTGTAAGGAGGGTGTGCCAGAACTGGATGAAGACATGGCGGCGGTATATGTAGAATGAAGCGGGTACATGTTAATTGGTTAAGCCCGTTAGGAGAAGTGGGCCAACTGACGAATCTGCCACAGAAGGGCTGCATTTGTATGTGACAAAGTGATAGCCGACCGAAAAGGCACAATACATCGTCAGTTTATATCAACTTGAAACTTTACCAGCTGCAATACGACATGATGATATGGTTCATCGTTAAAGCTTCGTGGAAAAAAAATGGAAGAAGCAACACCGTTGAGTCATTAGCTAGCGTAGTAATTGTTTCTTAGCTGCTGCCAATGATGGCTTTGTACCGAACGTGTTTAGGCGCGTCCAGACAGCGTAGGATGAACGCTAAGGTTAAGAGTATCTCTGCCTATCTTGCAAATGCACCCGTTCTCTCAATGCACAGATTACAGAAAGATTCCTTGGCGAACATTTTCCCAATAACGATCAGAATAGTATATGAAAATTCAAACTGGGTCACCTTACCCATCCTTATTTTCGCTTGAAACTAGTTCAGTCGACACGTACATTTAAGCTGTAACTTCGTGCAGCAGTAACCCGTTGCCTGTCGGTATGAAAGCTCTAGTTCTAAGTTGCGGATAGCTAAAAATCGTCCAACGTATTTTCGCTCATGGTCTCCAACTTTATAGTGAGAAGTGTAAATATAGATGCTGTTATTATTATTCCCATAGTTAATTTAGTAAAGCTCGACAGTGTCGAGTGACAGCCATGTCATCCAAATTGCAGCAGAAAATTTTCCATGTTTTTTAAGCGTTTCCGCCAAGAAGAAGCTTATGTCGCTCTATTCGATCGTTTTACGTTTGGGCTAAGCAGTGATAGGCGAACTAAAGGTCTGTACCTAATCGTCTAAACTCCTTTTCCTTGGGCTGTCATAAGCAAACAACATTTGTCAACTATAAGGTTTTACTTATCGGACTTAATCAGTTGTGTTCAACCGATGTGAACTCTTTTTAAGGAAACAGGCAGCTCAAGCTGTGCCCGAAGCCATAAAAATAAACCGATAGCTCGGTAGCATGATGCACTGGACAACGATTTTTCTCGATGTTTCGTTGCAACTATTCCTAGTCGATAGAACTCGTTTTCTGTATACAAAAACACATTAAAGATTCCACTTTTTATATATTTCCCAATGAAACATCATATCATTTTCTAGCGACCGTCTATTTTACACATTTGTAGTTTCGAAACACTGCCGGTCTGGTGGCCACTTCGTATACCTTTTCTGACAACGTGCGAACTGTTCGCGCCAGGAGATCGTTCACTGTAATTACAATGTAACCAAAAAAAAAAAAAAGAAACCACCAATGGATAGACTTTGCTTAGTTTCAACAAAGTTTGTCGTTGTCGGAATGTTATCATCATCCTCGGCGCTGTCATCGACACCCGTCGTAGTCTGAAATCGTAGAGCGAAAGCTAGACAACAGTCATGTACCATCGGTATTAGAATGCCGGTAGTTGTTGCGCGTCCTGGCGAAAAAAGCCGAGATCTCGCCAGGGTTTACGATTTTCTAGATGGACAAAAACTGCCGTTTAGACAAAGCTCAAACTCGAGTCGAAATGCTAAACGACCAGCAGCAAACGGGTAGCTGAGACAGTTACTCTTCGATGCGCTAAGATCTTCTCAGTCGATGAAGGTAGACACTTGGCTCTTAGGTGGTGACAGGACGAGGCCATTTTCAGAGTGCACTTTTTGCTGCTCACTGTGACAGTTTTTTGCTTTCAAGCTAGCCGTAGAAGCTAAAGCAATTGTTGTTGTTCTTACGCAAAGAAGCCGTCAACGATCGGTGCGGAACATTTGGCCGTGAGAGCGGTTTTTTTTTCAATCATTGTTGTGCTTGAACGAATACGCGCAAACAGAGGCGCGGAGACATTAAAGCGACAATAACTGCATATATCCCACGCGAAAAACGTATAAATTTACCTTCTAAAAGTGCTAAAATAACGCTATAGTTCGACGATGACTAATAGGAGTACTATTGGTTATGTAGCTTGTACGTTCATAGTGACGATCTCCGTACACCGGCTGAGTTGACCCTAAATATATGGTACTCGATTGTTGTCTGAAATGCGCTTTCTGCTCGTAGCGTTCCCATATCGTCGTGCTGTTTTCCATTGGGAATATGATGTGATCCAAAGCGGCGGATTACCTTCACCCTTGGTTTCTTCTAGAGAAGCCTGTTACGTTTAGACTGGAGTGGCGTTGCCAACCAATTTTCACAGAATGCCGCACATCCATCTAAAGTCTGCATGTGGGTGCACTTGTGCGTGTGTCACTGCGGTCAGGAAGTCGCAAGTAAGTTTTAATTTCCCGATCGGGACACGTGGCTGCCTCGACGTCTTTGCGCTCTCAAACTTCTAGCGGACGGAGTGGCCAGCGCACAGCGTGTTCTATGACTGCTAAATACATGACAAGCACTACCACCTGTCTTTGGCATAAGACGCACCCCTTCCCCACTTTTTCGAGCGAGCTAAAAAAACAAGAGAGAGAAAGCGAGACGGGAGCGGGAGATGTTGGGCGAAGGGAGTGCGCTAGCTCTTAATATCGTTGCAAGCGATGCTGGAGTGTGTCCCGTCTAACAACGAGCTTTATTGGCTGTCTGTTGGCTCAAAAGGATGGCAGTTTTGTCATTCTTCCTTAGCGCAGAAGACATGTAAGTGCGAACCGATAGCGGCAACTTCGCGCTAAAAGTTGTACGGTAAAAATTTTAGCTGTATTGGTAGTATGCCACAGGCACACGGGCGTCTCTGTATTACGTGCCACATGACACTTTATACAGGCGCCTACGGGGGTTCCAATGCCCAGCAAGCGCGTCGCCCAGCAAACAGCCATGGACAATACGACCGAGGCCATTAACCACATAACAGCGGTTAAATGAGTAAGAAAAGCTTGAAGATATCGTCTAACAGTAAGTTTAATTTGAAGTTACTAAGTTCATGTGTCGAATCAAGCAAAACATCGAATCCATTACCTCAAATGAAAGATGCTATCATAAAACATGCAAAAACCCTATTCTATTGTCGCTACATACACGCTGCGTGGAACTCACTCCTTGTGCACCTCGAAATTGTTAGTGACGGACGGCCAAAGCGCTCTGATATTTCGAAATGTTTTTAGGCACAATGTGACTAGCGTTGTGGATCAGGACGCCGTATACAACAGGGTCAAATAAATAGCGATAACAACAATACAATTAATTGGCCACATTTGTTGTTGTCGAACTGAGAGTCGTCGCAGTTATGCCAGACCCCGTGCTGTTGTAGCTGCTGCCCTCGCAGGCATTGGCTTCGTCTCGAAGGTTTTTTTGCTGTACGTACTTCAACTTTGTATGTTGCATACTGACACTGCCTAATGGTCCGTGCAAAGAAAATCCTCTCCGATGAGCTGCCAGCAGCGGATGACACATTTTCATCTGCAGTTTTTCCGAGACGTCGGATAAAACAGCGGAGAAGGTATATTCAAACCCCTGCTAAGTGTATGATCACCCAGCATGAGTAGCTGTTTACTCTAAGTTCAGCTGGAAGTAGGTGGCTATAAGTAAAGATACAATGATACCGGACGAAAATGATAGTCGATCATCTGCAACAGTTCATGGGAAGGGAATACACCCGAAGGTGATTAGCGTAAAGTGTCCTGCGCTCCACAGGCCTTCTGGAAGAAGTATAGGGCCTCGACTACATGTATCCTTATCGAGCTTGCATGCTCGGTTGTAGATAAACTAGTCTAATTTTTTTAAGGATTTTTTTCCTCAAGGATCTAAAATGTCGAGTTCCTTTTTTACTAGATTTCAACATCGCATGGTGTTTATCGTATAGTGCTTTAATACGTACTGCCAATACGTAGACACTCGTAACATGAATCAAAAAAAATACACATACCAACGTAAGCTGTGAAGCGTCGATGATGGATTATACTTGATTCTTTTCGAAAATACAGGTGATCTCGATTCAGTACCTGACAGTTTAGGACGCCCGGTGTGCTAGCGTCCTATTTTATCCACGAATACTTAACAGATAAGCATCGTTTGACGGCAATTTTTAATTCGTTATCAATGTAACAACACCTTCATTGACAGGCACCCTTCTTCCGAAGGGAATCAATAATATTATAAATGCAGCAGTAGGATCTTTAAAGTCAGCATTGTATATTTGAACATACAACAAGAGCGTCAGCCGTCGATGCTGGCTTAACAGCGTATGCCTGGTTCATATCCTGAATTAGGAAATCTGGACTTTTTATCTATGATAACCCAAGCATATTTTCTTGTAGGATCCGAACCCCCGATTAGCCACACACCCCAGAAAAATGCGTATTCTTTTTCAAGCAGAAAAGCCAATATGAAACTTGGTATCGCAACATAAATATTCCCTGGTAAACTAGTATTATAGCTCTAGGAAATAACTGCAAGAAAAAATACTTACCTTAACGATAATAATAGGCCGCTCTGTAAGATTCAGATCTCTTTAACCGTGGGGCAATTCTACTCCAAATATACGATAATTATATAGCAGCAAAATACTCGTATGCAGTTAACAATAAACACTTCTATTTTTTTTTTTGGACAAGTGTTATTTTACCCAGCCAAATTAGAAAAATAAGCCTAGTCTAGTGGCCGGAAATTTACTTACTTTGATAAATAACACTACAGCTAGGAGATAATTATTATTACATAACAGTAACGTAACAGAGCCATGTTCACGCGTAACGAAATTGAGCCGCCGTCACAGGGCAAAGGACGCCACGTAATTATGCCCCATATAGATACGCAAGTATACACACAGTAGACTCACACAAAATTCAGAGGGATTGACAATAAGTTGGACAAGGCTAGCAGGCTATCTACAGGAATCATTTACTCAACACAATGCGATATGACTGTGAAACATTAGTGAAAGATTTCCAGCAGGCAATATAGAAGAGATATATGTACGGATAGTGTATCATATGTAAAATAAATATGGTAGCTAAATTACGGGATAACACACGTGAATGGACGGGGCGACCACAGCTGCCAACACTGTTGACTGACACGGAGACTCAAGACAGCGCCGTTACGACAACATAGTAGCAGCAGCAGCAGCAGCAGCAACAACAACAACAACAATACCTCCCTAGAAGGTAACAATGTAACTCGAACGTAACGTGGGGGCAATAATGTGTGTCAATTTTTAATGAGCGCTAACAAACGCTATACAGCTGTCAGGACGGTGGCCACAATGAAATCGGCGACTCGGACTCTCCGGATCAAGCAACAGTTTGGCTGACTGAGACAGCCAGCATATGAAATACTCCCGCTAGCCCCCTGAGCTCTTCTCCTTTGTGCTAGCCAGCACTGGCTGGCCGTCCAACAGGCAGAGTTTTTACGAGCTGATTATAATGTCCCAGCTTAGCGTAGTAGGGCCCCCTACCAGCTCCCCCTTCAGGTCTTCCGCAAAGGCGACAGTCCACTCCAAAGTGTCTTAAGGGATCTTTTGTTCGCTGTCTAGATTATGTACGTTTCTTGTCGTCATCAGCGTCGGCGTTGACGACATAGTTGTCAACGCTTTGCGGTGATGCGTTGCTTCGTAGATGAATCAGTGTGCCTTCGTTTTCACCTGCCATAATTCCAGCTAATTCGCGCTGGATGCACGCAAAACGTTCGTTAACTGGTAAGTGGCAGAGCGTGGCGGCGGCGGCGGTGGTGGCCACGGTTTTCGTCAACCGAAGCGCAGGATGCTACCGAGCAAAGTTAGGGCACTGGTAAGTTGACAGGAGGCGTCTGAATGAACTGATCGTTTAGACATGTAAATGAACAAGATTCGTTTTTCTGTCTTGAGTAGAACTATGTACATATATAAATGGCAACTAGCTAACGTCTGGACTCAAGTACTTACTGACGGATCGCGCATTTCGCACCGCAAAATAGTTCACTGGTAACTGACTCAAAATTACGTCGTTGTACGGTGTCTAATTCGGCTCAACGGCCGCGCGCACTTTGCTACCGTCGAGTGATGTGAGACAGTTCGCGACGCTTGGACGGCGACGCCTAACTTATTCCACTGACGATACAGAGTCTTCATTTTGACCATCAGCAGCATCGCCACCCAGTTCTTCATTGTCTTTTATCATCATCATCGTTAGCTGTTCGCGGCGCCTCTGTGGGTCAAGTGAGTGGCCGAGAAACGGACATACACACATAAACAGACACGTGGACGGCCAAGAGAAAAAAAAGCCAGCCGGACGACAGGCAACAGAATAGCCAAAACACCTGACGTCGTAGATTACTAAGGGACAGTAACGAATAAACTGACGGATCTTAAGTGCAAATTTTATCTCACCATTTTCTTTGTTTTTACCGCGGGGCATTAATCCAAATATCCAATTGATTGTCACAGCACTTTAAACGAAATAGACTTAAATATTTACAATGTATTATCGCACGTAGTGGATTTCCTCCACTGCCTAACGCTATAGTGTTTGACCTGAATGGTCAATGCCTGCCGGACAGTTGTTCCCGATGTTTTCCTTAACCTATTAACGGGAAAGATATACTATGCCATTAACACTAACATAATACAACGTTAGACATAGCAGTAACTTGCTTAGGCACATAGCTGTGAATTACTTAAACAGGCCCACCGGAAGGAGCCGGCCGTCCTCATAGTGGCAAATCTATATCGACCGAAGGTATAACGACGGACCGATGGACCAGTCGCCATTATGGGGAACCGTCAATTCAGTGACGTCATTTTAGATGTTGCGACCTACCAACGGAAAAATAAGATATGAGAAACTTGACGAGAACCGGATAGATATTTTGACACGCTAGTTTTTGGCAAACGTAAGAAGGACATTTATTACGTTATAGACAAAAAAATCACGAATTATTTTCGCCGATCGTTTTATAGATATTCTCTGTATAGGGTACTGCATGTAGTATAGAGAACATGTCAGTAATCTTGCATCGAGTTTTTTAACTCTGTTGAATTTCAACACTAACTGCAGTAATATCGCTCATATTAGATTAAAAATAGCTTTGAGCAAGGCAAATTATGTGGTTAAAATGTCATTATAAACAGAAACAATTGAGTAGTTAATGTATACTGTTACTGCTTGACAATAACATTCGGCACTTTAAAGACTGGTGGGATGGATGCGACTTTTTGACAATCTGGTCACCGGGTCAGGGTAGTTCATCTGAAGATAAACCTCATTCATATTTAGTCCACTCAAGTTGTATTTCTACAAATTAAAATCAGACGATAGTTTAGCGGGATCGAATAGCCAGGCCGAATTTTTGCGACCGAATAGCTCAAAAATCATGTAAACGTAGGAAAAATGCGGCCGAGAAAGAGAAATAAATCATTCTCGTGATATATATGAGAACAAGAGGCGCACGCTTTTATAGTTGTACGTTACGTGACCACGGGGTGTCGGTACAAGTTGTACCGGCTACAGAGTTATCTGCTCCATGAAATTGATCTGCCTTTTTCAGTGGTTTTGACGGTCTCGTCATTCTTTGATGCGTATGAAACCAACGAACGATCTGGCGGAACATCAGGGGTTATAGCGGTCGATGGAGTATCGATTTCAAATAATATTTTTTCGCCTTTGTTTTCAGAGATTCATGCAGGGAACAGCCGGCTTCGTACGGACCCCGTCATCGACAGCACGCCTTTGCTTTTCTGCAAAAATGGACAATGGGATAAAAAAAAATATTGAAAAAAAATAGCTGCGCTGTTAGCATATTTCGATACTGTTTAACCGCCATGATTCTGTTAGTGCCAGCGAACACAGACAATACGTGTTCTGTAATTTTTACTGGCACAGTACTGCACGTTACATACATAAAAATCATTTTTCACATTCTCATCGTGCACATACACTACTTATACTACTGTATTTAACTAAGCGGACGAATTTATTTATGATAGGCATGTGAGCAACAGCAGAATATGACCTTAATAAAATATCAATATAATTACCGCGTGTACTAAGAAGCGGACGTACACCGAGCTGCGGATATCATCAGTATAACGCTTTAGGCAGGTGACCGGTTTCTTGCAGCGCAGTTACTTTTTCCAATTCGCGCAGGTGTCTCAACTTTAGCTCTATTGATACCTCTACTTTGGTACGATTGTATTGACGGTGGCGTATCACACAGCTGAATGTTTACATATTTATCGCAAGGATCAGAAACGAAACGAAACAAACAACCGTAGAAGGCAAAACCGCAGGCCATTAAGCAGATCAGGATAGTGTACAAGATCAATTCCAAGTGCACGCTTATGCCACATAGTCATCTGGACGGTCTGCTATGCTCTTAGGTGTGTCAGCGTACGGCCTGCCTGTACGTTGCATGTTGGTCGACTTGACCGTACGATAGACCTATTCATATATATTACTATTATTATCATCTGTATTACGTGCATCATCTTGAAAAGTTCGTTCCGCTCGTCACGCTAATAAAATCGAAGTTACTATCGTCCAAGTTTTTAAAACGAGGCTCACTCTTCCCACCTAGCGAATATCGAGCTGTTCTGGTGGAAATTCGAACAAAAGAAAATACAGGTAGATAAACTAGCTAAAATAGAATATCGAAGCAGATTATTTTTTGCCAGCTGTTTGAAGAGCCCTGGCCACTTTGTGCCACCGCTGGCCGCTGTAATATGTGGTATGCCACGCACGCATGCATGCATGCATGCATTGCTTATAAAAAGCCGGAGAGTTTACCATCAAAAGCTAATCATTAATTTCGTCTCATAGGAAAAGATGTCATGTTCGGTATATCTCTTTTCGCAGGCAGCAAAAACGAAATCGCCGAACGAGTAGTACTTATAGCAACGAATTTGCAACGTTCCCGTCTGTACTCCCCCGCAGTCCACAGCTGGCAAGCATGATTATGATGACGATTATTATGTTGTTGTTGTTGTTGGTGCTGGTGATCATGGTGAGAATGATTTGTGCCGATGGCCGTGACATCGTTTCTCCTTTGACGCTTACTGCTGCTTCTACTTCATGGCGCTAATCGTCGCTTCATAAATATGACATCGCAGACGATCTACCATTGTATATGTTGTCCGCATTGTATGAACACTCAGCTTGAAATTTATATGCCCCTAATCCTGGAAGGCAGACGGACTTTCAAGGTATTACACATATGGCAACTTCTGCTGAACCCATTATCGCGCAATAAGTATCTAGTATACTGAAATAATGACCTTAACTGGCTTCGAGAAAAAAGAAGACCCACTGGGTCCGGCCCCCGGTACACAACGAGAAAACAATGCATAAGAACAGAACTAACTGCTGCTTTAAGGTAAAGGACGTAGAGTCCTTTTCGGATACAGGAGTACACATTTCTGCCGGCTCTAAGCGCATTCGCAGTTCGATTCAGTTCGAGATTCGCTGAAGGCCGAGCACCTAGTAAGGTGAGGTGAGACTGTTCGTCGAACGTTGCCTGTTCTGTCCTATGGAGCGTCAACTCCCTCGACTGACGCTCGGTGTCCGACCATCGGCCGTTCCGTGATATCGATGGGTGATGCTAATTGCTCATCGTAAAGATAAGTACAGCTGTATGTACGACAGCGGGCGACCCTCTGTTCATTTTTGTGTTCCGCCTTCTTCGTGACCCTGCTCGCGGTATTGTCAGCAACATCATTAAATCCCGTACCCACAGATCTCAACGGTGATACTTCTGCTGCTGTTGTTATTGTCAAGTACGGGAAGGCAGGAAAGGACCTCGGGCGGTGCATAGCGCGCAATTGACCCGCGCGTCCAATACAACCGCATTAGTTGCCGCCATTACCACTGTGCGGTAACAACATCGGCACGGGCGGTACGAGTGCCTACAACGGCCGCAGCTGACGCCGACATCTGAATAAACGGATTATACGGTCACCAAACCAAATATTGGTGATGCGCAGACCCATTAACAGACACACCATCCTACGTAAAGTTTGACTAGTGGACATTCCATCGGTTCCTCTATAACTAGCTCAGCGACGACGACGTGCTGTGCACGATGCAGACGAGCGTGCATGATACATCTGCGATGGCAGGTTGAGAAAGGTTTGCTAGTCGATCGTCTAGCACCTGCAGGCAACTGAAGAAACAGGCAATAATGGATCGCATTCCGTATGATTTATTCTCTTCTTGCATAAATAATTCCGGCGATCTTACTTGCAACAGATACACTTAATCGGATACGAATCCGCTTCTCCGAATTTCGCTGCATTGAAAAACGTCGACCTCTTTGAACGGGCTGGCATGAAACCCATTCATGAATTCCAACGCATAGGTACTCCGGAAATTTGACGGATAGCAGCTACCATTGTGCTTTGCCCTTCTTCTGTTAATTGCATCTAAATAGATAATACAGCAGTGTCCCTATTCAATTACCTATCCCGCTAGTTTAATTTTCACTGACTGTACGACTCAAGTCAATTTTTCGTAGAATGTCGGCCACAGTTATAGAGTACTTTCGTAAACAGCGCCGTTAATAAGTCGGTCTTCATCTGGAGATCCAGCTTCGTACTCCGCGTTTGCGTCAGCTTCAGCCTCTGCCATCCTCAGCAGACGTATCATAATCCTGCGGTAACGATCCCATGGCTCGATAAGGTTCATCGACGATCCTAACCCGGCTTCGATCATTGTTGTCCTTCCTGCTCATAATCACTTACGAGATCTTTATCATCACTGCAATTAACTACAATGACCGGTGATACGATAGCGTTCGAAACAGATGGATAGTATGCAGCTTCGCTTAATAAAACGATTACCTATAATACTTTGGACTATCAAGTTGTCGTAATCTTCTATAAGTCGATGGGTGACTGAATGAACGTGGAATTATGGATGTGACGTTCAGCCATCGGGAAACCGATTTTTCTGTTTTTCATAGTGGGAACTGGCCGATTCTTGATCAGCAATCGTATGCAATACCTGCTGTTATCAATTAAAATTCATCGTTTGTCGTCTTCGAAAAGCATTCATATATTAACGTGATAATATTTGTACTAATTAATTTAATCCGGAAGGCTTTACATACACGCTTCGGATCTGCGGTCGTCCTAATCCTCGTGTGTACGTATGCGGCACAAAAGAAGTTCCCGAGCTAGCAGCTAATGTCGCCGTCACTATATCGAAAGTTCAGTAGAGACACGGCAAGTATATAAGGTAACTAGTGCTCCACTGACCGCCCAATTGCTATCAATTAGGTCCATTGAGTTGTAAGTGGACGACTAGCTAATCTTTGGCAATATTTCTTCCCGATAGGGATGAGACACTCTGCGTCTTACCCAGGTTCTCTATGCTGCGTATTGCCGGATAAATCTTCCTGGTGTTCTATTCAAATCGTTCGTGTTCTGCGATTCGTTGTAGCCTTCATAGACGTTTACAAACACGGTTCAGCTTATTGATTCTAATATTGGCCAATATTGACGGGTAAATGGCTTTACGTATCGTTGATAGATGATCGTAACAAATACTATATGTGTGCGGTGCGAAAGAAACGTCTCTGGAAAATTTTTAATATTAACTTGTTAATTATTAGGTAACGAAAGATCGTTGCACCGTCGATCAGGCCAGTGCTGCCACCTTCGTACCACCTCACACAATACTAGAAACCCATAATGTATACGTTTGTTTTAACTTTTGTACCACTGTCCCCTTCAACCTTTTCATCCTTCGTCCGTAAACTGGATGTGCTTGCAGAACGGAATTAGCTGGTAAAGTCTTTTACAAAAATTATTGTTCAAATGTACACGATGTAACTATATATATACATGCTTTTGATTGCGAATTTGTCTTATATCTGCGAGGATCCGATGGACGAAAATAAAGACATTGTGCATATAGGCATCTAGGTACGTGAGATGCATGCAAGGGACGAAAAAAAGACTAAAAAAACAGGGAATCAGTGGGACTATGTTCCCACCAAGCATGCGATCTGTAATTTTAACCGCGACGGCTGTGTTATTAGTTGGGAAGAAGCACCTAGTTGTCCAGCTTCACAAACTATTCTCTGACACATTGTTTACGTTCGGCGTGATTTTCTTATGTATTCTTTATTATGATGGTTTTTCCCTTTATCGGTGTTAGTGTGCCTTATCTGAACGGGTGATGCCGAGGCTTGCATCCTCTCTTATTCGTTTGACAATGCCTTATACGCTATCACAACAAGAGGTCCCGCTAGAAACAGAGCCCAGCACGATAGGAGCATCGTTTTCGTAGCTGGCGACGTAGAACATCGTCTATCCCATTACGAATTTTGCTATATATTCAATGTTAACGAATCAGTGAGATTTGACGCGCTAACGAACGAACGGCCGTTGATTCGTTACTCGAATATTTCGTGCGGGTCACCTTTGTTCCTGCTCTAATGCCCGTGTACTGTGCTCTCAGTCATTGCTCTATAATCTGTGTCTTTGTTACAAATGCGTCGTGGGCATATGGAAACAATCAGCACACGACACTTCATCTTACCTTTAAGCACCGTTCATGACCGGTGCGTTTCGGTTCTAGTTGTATGTATAAATAGATAGACGCACTTAAGTGCAAGTTCCGTTTGTCGAGTCCTCTAGCTATTTTCGAAATCGAGCCTACGAATGTCCGTAGCGTTGTTACTCTGTCAAACCACCTGACTGGAACAACGGAAAACTTGGGCAATTTAAAATTGCAGATTTTGTATTATGATTATTTCGTACGATTGTTCTAGATGGTTGTTGCCGTCTGTTTCATAGCGCAATACTTACCCCGAACGATGGTTTTGACTTGAAAACGTGACAACTTCGCCGGCAAGGCTAGAAAACAACGAGGCTAACAAAGTTGCCTTAATGAGGCCGTATGCAATTAAACAGACAGCGATAACTTTAATGGAGCCTACTTCTTAAGCTAATACACACATCGACACAAGACCATTGGAAACTTCCCTAAATGCTACCGAATATACGCTGCACTTTCACCTGTGCAACTTAAGTTATTAGAGCGTTCAAGATTGCTTCACGGGAAGAGTGAAGTCGCTGTAAGTAACCAGACAGGTAACTGTAAAATCTACCGTGAATCCTGAATCTGCTTAATGCGTCCAAGTTTCTTTAGAAACGGCTCCTTTCGAATCAATGCGTCTCCTTTAACCTCACACATATGGATGATCGTGTTGGCAGAAATAGCACAAAAAACGCATAGAAAAATGGAACCAGCTTTTCAGTGAATAGTGAATTGCATTGGCGTTCGTGACGAGAGAATCGTATATTGTTCATAGTCAGCATCATCGTGATTACACGAAACTGTTATTAAATTAGAGCGAGGATTAGGGAGAGCGGTAGCAAGGTTGGCCGACTTTGCATGCTTCATCTCCCTACAATGTAGATACCGAAATCCCACGGTGACTAATTAAATTCGAATATGCTATCAAGATCCTATGATTTTTCGAAAATCGGCCTATCAAAAGCACAACAGCTGGTTCACAACTTAATCACAGGCTTTGGTTAAAATCTCATCTGTTTGTATCGGGTTCTCCCAGATAGTGCCTTAAGTTGCCGAGAGGGGCCGGGCTCGTGTATAAAAACGCTAGATGCTAAGTAGAACGCTATAGTTGCGCGTCGCAGTGAAAAATGACCCAGCCTTTAGTTCAGTCAATAATACTAGATATAAAACATGCCACAAAAGACATGCCAGCGTCGAAGACCCGATAGGACAGACAGAAGCTTTGTCATAAATAAGTGGACAACAGACCGATTGATATTATGACTCAATGATTATATCGATCAAGCTATTTTTTTACCGTAATTTAAAAATGAGGTTCATAATAACAATGGCACATTTGATTTGTCATAAAATTGCTACGACGAAAAGGGCATAAGTTCTTGAAATAGCTAGCGAACAATTCGTATATGTGTGTGTGTGTGTGTGTGTGTGTGTGTGTGTGTCATCGTGGCGATGGAAAATCAGCCACCTATGTATGTAACGATAAACGCTGCGTGAAGCAACCCACAGCAGTCTATCGATTTGAACGCTCGATGATAAGTCAACAAGTGATTGGATTCAGCAAATTTAGCCGTTCTATAGTGCGAGACAAACATCTGAGTAAATCATGGATAAATTTACGAAATCAAATAAGGAGCATCAGAAGGTTTATAAAACAAACCGTTCGTTGTTACTACCCATGAACCAAGGGGTGACGGCGGAGGAAAATAGCGCAATTCTACTAAATAAACAAATACATTGATAGTATTTTCGGTAACGTTTTTTTTTGCTGCCTCGAGTTAGTAAGTGCTTCGGGGTTCTTATCATTGACCAGAGCCTTGTATTGTCCGACGCCGGCGGTAATTATCTTAGCGGTATTATTAAATACGACCTTTTGGGGTGCCAAAATACGCAGTTAAATCCTGTATAAACCCAAACGTGGTATAGACCTAATCTTACTACAGTCTTGCTAAACAAAAGCTCAGCTGCCAATGTTTGGTTGGGAGGGGAGTGGGGAAGTAAAAGTCGGGTGCCGGTTAGTTAACTTCAACTAGTCCCAGCGTACCGGCGCGTGCTTGGCAAGCACAACAGCCGCAAACGCAGAAATAGCAGCAGCTACAAATCGTGATTCAGAACCAGTGGTGGCACACGGTGTCTCGTCGTTCTTTGGTTATCACCGTCGACTATGTTAGCACTCCGGCACCTTTCCGACGCTCGGAAGCCGGCCTTTCCCGAAACCAACATTCGCCGTATAGCGCGTCCCATATTAATGTCTGCCTACTCCCAACCTTTTCCCGGCAGCTGCGCGATCTCGGTGGCAACCCGAATTAACCACTAGGCAACCAACTGGACGGTCTTGCCTGAAGGCACGGGCCCATTTTTCATATCCACCCGATGAAAGATCTCTCATCGCTAGTCAGTTAGATTGTAACCCTGGGCGAACGCCTTGTCGGTCGGTGGTCATTTGGGCTGATAGCTACCGGCCGCTCCTATGATTCCTTTTGACTCGCTCACTAGCAAGATGATATATTCCTCCATGAGAAAAGCCAGCTACAACGCACCGATTTACACACGCACAGATATATGTAAGGGGGGTAAATGGAGGAAAGGGGGGAAAAGCTTATGCTCAGAGGACCAAATACAAGAAAACGGCCAGAGTAGAATATTGCCATTACAACTCGATCTTTTCCGCGCTTGCACTGTCTTCGACTAAGATAAGTTAGATTTAGCTACCTGAGCTGAGATGTTCACCCACCTTGTTCTTTCCTCTTGGACCCTCCCTCTAACTGCCCACAACGCTCATATATCCACCCGCACATGGATAGCCTTGTGCGTGCTCATCGTAAACTACATGACTGTGTCTGTTTCCTGCCATGGCGCTCATACAAGTCAACCCTGCTCGGATCTGCCTATATGACCCGCAGCCAGTCTGCACCTGTTAGTTATTTCATATAGCCACAAGCAAGCATGTTGCCCCTGTCTGTTATGTGTCCATGTTTCAATCAGGCGTTTTCACCGATTATATATTATATTATCCAGGCAATCTGTGCTAGCGCCCCAAGGCTGGCTGAGAAAAAACGCTCTCGCAAGAAGTAACGTTTACGTTTATCAGCACTCGAACCTGCGAATGTGACAACGCGTGTGGAAATGCTAAATTTTAGTCCGAAGGTTTGCCATTCATTTAATCGTAGGTCACACGTCCTGGGAACGGGAGTCGTAAAGGTGGGTGAATAGATATCGACGTTGTTATCAACATCTATATGTATATATCAATATTTGAATATAATTCAGTTTGCAGAACTTGGAGCTTCTATATATGACACACATACTTTTGTTTATCATTACTGTGGCTGTTTAAAAGCGTTCGATATATAATATATATACACGTACGTTGTTCGCTTGGCCCGACGGCTAGCCATATACAGGGTGTTCTAGGTACGGTTTCGGTAAACTGTAGTCACAAACGTAAGTCTGTTATGCGAGTGACAGTATAAAAATTCGGCTTCTGGCATATCGCAATACATTTTCCTGTTTACTTTAAAATGTAATTTGAAATTATGGTACCTAAACATACACGAGAACACGGATATGACACATACGAGTCAGGCATTTTAGTTAAATAAGCCTTTAGACGTGGTACGCGCATGCTACCCTTACATGGATCTCGTAACTTCGTTAAAACATGTTTATGATATCGAACCTGTGACGACTGTCAATAGGAAAATATCTTGCCGTCTGGCATATGGATCAATCGTTTAAATTTTCTCATTAATATTTATGTGTAGTCTGGGGTAGTTGACAGTTACCCGGACGACGTTCTCCTCAGTTAAATCCTATTACCTCTACATCCAGACCCTGTATCCAACCGATACGGTAGC
This sequence comes from Varroa jacobsoni, assembly GCF_002532875.2. Taxonomy (NCBI): domain Eukaryota; kingdom Metazoa; phylum Arthropoda; class Arachnida; order Mesostigmata; family Varroidae; genus Varroa; species Varroa jacobsoni. The sequence goes on along the minus strand of NW_019214879.1, from coordinate 1,083 downwards.
CTCAAACTTCTGCTAGTAAAGAAACGAGCATTCATTATATTATAGTGGCAAGCAAAAGCAGTTACTAAGAAAATACACAGTGCGCTAGCAACGAAAACTCAGCGCGTCGGCTCTGACTGTCATTGGTTCATGATCAATTGTCAAACTAGCGACTAAAGCGATAACACGAAAAGTATAAGAGAAATCAACTTTCCCTCGTTTTTCGGCTTGATTATGAATTGTGTTAAGCATCGCTACGTCTCGATCTGTATGTATGCGTGTTTGTGTGCGTCTGACTATTCATACGTATGTATGGTGTTGTTCCCCCGTCCCGAAAGTCTTTATTTTTTCTCTTCGTATTTTGTATTTTCAATACTTAGCTCGTGTTTCTCCCTTGCCCGTTACGCATTACGTGGCTGGCCTCGTCTCCTTATCACACCACTAACGCCGCGGCCGCCGTCGTCGTCGTCGTCGTCGTCGCCGCCGCCGCCGCTGCCCGGACTCGGGCTTTTCGGCCACCCTCTTATTGGTCGCTACTTCGTTTGTTTTTTTTCCGCCCATCCTGCTCCATCTGTCAATGCATATCTGTGTGTGTGCATGCGTGTCTACATCCGCATGCGTATTACGTTTTGTGTATCCTTCTCTCTCTCCCTCCTCAAATTTGTATCATATATATACATACAATAGCCGCCTAGCTCTTTGCGGTAAGTGTATCTAGTTTTTTCGTCCCTTCTTCGGTTCAGTTTCTGTTGATTTCATTGGCAGCAGCCACAATATTGCTGATGGCGGTATATGACAACGGGTCTGATTGCCTTGTGTAGCAACGGCAGCAGCAACATTTTTCTCTGTCTCCCGTTCCTCTCACCCAATCGCATTCCCTTCCTCTTTACACTTCGTCGTCATTTTTTGCACACGTTAGCTAGCCTACTCGGTCGTTCGCTTGCTTGCTCACAACTGGCCTATTCTGCCGTCGTTCGACCTTTGACCTCTTTGTCCAAGTGGCAGCGGGCGGCATCTGAGGAGCGGCAGAGCTGAAGACGCTTCGTTCTGATAGTCGGACACAATTTTGGCTTATGTTTTGTGCCTGTTGAAGTCTGCGTAAAC
>NW_019214878.1:0-45754 GCF_002532875.2 Varroa jacobsoni | reverse complement strand
AAAATGTGTCATTAACAGTTTTATTTTTTGTATTTGTTTAGAGTTTATTGGAAAGCGCTAAATTTAGCTGTGGCGTCCTGTCACGACGAAATAAAACAAAGCTGCTCATATTGTTGCATTAATAACACTTATTATCTTTATGTACCTATATAAATTATGTGATCAGGTTAAAGATACTTAGTGATAAAACGGAGAGTTCATCGATTAATTGTCTCGCGTATTTACGACTACCATGTTTTTATAGGGGCTATGCAGGACGCCTCAATTTAGATAAGTCGTCAAGGGTAGCAGTATATGGTTCAATAGGTATTCGATCGTTATCGTTTGATGGGAAACGGAACGCGGTATCGTTAGCACATAGAGATAGATATCTGCCCAACCAGTCTGTCTGTAACGTTAGTTTATGTTACACAAACTATTTTAGTTGAACAATACTTAGCGTCAATGGCACTTGGCAACTTATCGTAGACATGCTAAAAACATTACTATTTAGTTCAGTAATTAACGCTCCTCAATCGAGATGCTCTTAGTTATATTTAAGGACTCTTGTTCACGCGTACATCTCATATATAAATGATCGCTATTTAATAAGGGACGTGAATTATGCACAGTCACCTTGCCAAATGTCTAAGAGTCGCGCCGCAAGTTCAGTTATTGCCTTATCAGAATGTGATTAGATATTCGCTCTACCAGATTCGCTTTATCAGCGAAGAACGTGCATTGAACAATAATCTTCAATCACTTAAATGTAAGCGATATAACATGTAGCAATCGCCATCCGACATGGGCATTAACTTGTCGAAGTTGAAACGATCCGGTGGCTCCCTGTCGGCAAGAGCTCTCCCTTACACTTTGTCAGTTACGCTTATTTACCCGTGGCGCAGTATCATATAATTCCTCTATCGTTATGATTTGTTTTTTTCACTTACCTCAACTTTTGTAGGAATTAAACCATAACTTTCGCTTGTTTTGAGGACTCTTTGATTAGTCTAAAAGAGTCAAGCAAAGAAAGTAATCAGGCTAAGCGATATGTTTGAGAGAAGGTCAATGAGCTATCTGCTAGCGCACGACTCAAGTTCTAATGATAGGGAAGTGAGTTTTCCCGAGCGAACACGATCTTTTCGTTATAAAGTCTTCACCAAGGGTCAAGTCCGTCCGTCCACCACAAATAATTAAAATTCTTGCTGCCATTTTCGGAATATATATATATAAAGAAAAATATGTGTGTGTCTGTGTGTGCGTGTGAACCGTTATGTGAGATTATCTGTTTGAAATTTACCGGAAATTTATTAGGGATCCTCCGGAGAGAATGCGGCTGAAATAGTTATGTTGTTATTAAGTACGCTTGTACGCTTATTTTTCAGAAAATATCCTGATGGGGCCATCATACGATATCAGATACAAAGTGACCAATCTAGTTCGAGGTTATAGTGAGCAATTTGTATATACACGTATAGTAGACGTATAAACAATTAGAATTTGAAGATAAATAAAGCAACAGATAGATCATTGAATTAGTGCAAAAAAAAGGTTTGAAAAGCATGCCTATTCTGTAAGTCACGCGTATTGGGCGACGAGCTGGAGTGTGTTGTTACATAGTAAATTCTATTAGTAGAGATCCTTTGTAATGTGCCCTGCGAAGCTTTACCAACTATTCATACATGTGTATAGCATAGTACAATGAAGACTCTGTTATCATACAAGTTAAGCAACAAGTAATGGATCTAAGCTGCAGTCTCTTATTACTAATTGTTTTCTTGTTAAAATACTGGATACTTAAAACATCTCATGTCTTTCAAGGTGTCCTTTCGTAAATATTTATTATTAACACAAGTTAATATATTCAATAGGGAAATGTACGTCACGTTTTTAAGCAAATCATACGTCTCAGTGATATTGTAAACTGTGCTTGACCTCTTTAACTATTTCGGTTATTGCATAGTTATAAAGGCGTTTCTTCTCAAATCTTCGTATCTTTTTGAGTGACGTAACGGAAGGCACTCCCTATTTCTCTACATGAAAAGTTAGTGTCGCTTCTCATCGTACGAAGTTTCTACCGTCTTGCAGACGACATCGCTGTCCCTAGGACGCTTTCAGCATTGAGTGCAAACACATATAAATGTGCATCTGTTCGTGAACGCAGCAACGGCACCAAGAGCTAACAGGTGTTCGGTTCGTTTGCGTTTAGTTAAACGCGATAGAACGGCCCTATTCGGCTCACCTCAGGACCAACCAGTTACCTCCGCAAAAAGTGAGTGGCAAACAAACTAGTGTGACCTGACCATGCGAAAACGCACTTCCCTAAGCCAGCAGCCTCCACAGAAACGTAGCCCTGGGCCGGCCGTAAAGATTAGTGTACAGCCTGCACGAGAGGGTAGCCAGGTGACTCGAGGCTAAGTCGGTTGATCAGCTACAATGGGAAACAGGAAGCAACATACGACAAACGAAAATGCGGAAAACAAGCAGAACAGGTGAAGTAGTGAAATAAAGAATGAACGAAAAAGGAAACAGAAAGGTGCATAGGAGATAGATGCCGCATATCGATGACTGCTGCTGTTATTATCCTAGAACAATCGTCTCTCGTAGACCACTGCTGGAAAACGTTGCTGTGTTTTTTATTCGATTATTAACCCGCGTTCAGCTGTTCTGCCTTTATAGATCTCGACGTAGTAATGACGTTTCCGTCTCCTAAATGCCCTCAAAATACACAAAAAAATCTTTTCAGCCATACAAATATCAAGCAAATTACCAGCAGGACGTTCACTTTATGATAAAGGAATTTTCGCAAATACGTCTCTACAGCTACAGTGTGATACAATAATAAACAAAACTAGTATATACTACTCATATTAATGTTTAATTCAATCAACTAGAAAAGAATATGTGAAAATATGTATTATCTCAATTTGATCTTTGGATGATATTAAGGCACCCTTAAAGCGATTGTAGAAAGGGTCGCTTATTTGACATTTATGTTTACGTTTCAATATATAGGTCAGTAGCCTTGCACACAATTATTTTTCGATTAAATTATCATATTTCCCATTGAAAAGCTGTTATCTATTATTATATTATATTGTTAAATGAGAGACAATACGGTCGACTATGTAAATGATAATACTCCTTAAAGGATTTTATCTCTCAATAGCACAATAATTGATACGAAAATACCGTTCCTTATCTCATTAAATGGATAGTGATATACATGTTGATGGTGGAGCGATGCATTGCAAAATGATCAAAACAAAAACGAGGTAATAAATTACGGCAGCGACGGGCGCAATCATGGGGTATCGGCTTTGAGAACTAAAACGCTATCGTTCTTTCAAATTACTTGAACGTTTTCAACCATTTCCCCAACGAAAGCGCTCCAGTCAACTTAAGTCTAGGACATGTCCGATTAAAAGGTCTCTAAAATGAGACCCAGATAAACTAGGCCATCGTCGGTTTTAAATTCAACCAACGCTTCATATACTTACTAAATAGTCCAGTGTAATTCATCAAATATAAGCTATGATGAAATATTTAGAGTAAATTATTGCAATTATCGGGAAGTAAAAAATCCGCACATAAATTAGGACGTAGTTTCCGTCCCCCCGTGTGTGATAGATTTGCCCTCCAAAAGTTGCCCGCCTGCTCGTCGTCGAACGGTAGCACCACTATAGCATAGAGCATAGATCCTAGTTGTTATCGATTCTACCGTGATGTATGTGAGAAGCGAAGTTGTGTGGAACTGGTAAGTAAAATATAATAGTAATGAGCTTAATGGTTTGGGGTTTTCGACAACCAAGTAGGATGGAAATCCACTAACTAAGTGATGTATACCTGAATGGTCCTTTTGAAACTTAGTTTCGACCGTCCTTCGGTAGTTCTCGGTAAAAGGGTACTTAAAAAAATAAGATATAATCACAACGACGAAACACATGCATGCATACAATCGGATTAAACAGGCTACCATGCGCGTTACCTCAACAACTTATGTAATGCGTCACCACTAGCGACGCATAGCTTTCAGGCAGATTAATTCAAAGATGAGGGTCGGTTAGCCGTATTAGGCCGTATCTATCTGTCCTCTTTTTCACTTTTTCGCTCTTTTCTGCAAGAGCATGTTCGAGACGACGACTCTTGACACAAAAACCCATCCTTCTTATGCCTGGAGTTTCTAGGACTACGGAGAACAGAATTAGTACAATATTATTGCTGTGCCGACATTTGCTGTGCCGACTGCGTTCCCAGACTCGAGATCGTGTGCTATCGTCTCACACGTGTATCGAACTTAGTCTATGTCCTGTTGAATAAGTAGATGGATAGGAAACGATAAAAATATTCTGTTTGCTTTTTCTCATCTTCTTTTTTCTAAACACGAGCTGCGCCGCCTTCAACCTAACTATCGTTTCCACCTGTTCTCCGACGAATCGATTCAACAACGAACGTGATATTGCTACAACCTCTCTGCTTCCGGTGCCCCCCTCCCCCCCTGCTTCTTTGTTGGCTGTTACCGTTGGTAATGCTGGGGGTGGCGATCATGGTGACTATGATGTGGACGCAGTGATGAGCGCAGCGGAACAGCCGAGCCTCTGTCCTGAGTCAAACTGAGTGTGAGTTAGTCCTTCTTCCAAAGCTATGACAGTGGCCCCCACGGGCCAGTGGCTTTGGCAGTAGCGGTAGCTGTGATTTCCCTCGAGATACTCTCCCATGATTTCACCCGTCTACTCTCGCAGAACCCGAAGACCTTCACAAGCTCATTCACTCGCTACACTGCGCCTTTAGGCTTTCGTCCGCCTTCCCCTTGGGCCAACGGCGCCAGCATAGGGGAATTGTCTATCGTAGACTCTCCCAGTCCCCAGTTTAGTCTGAGACACAAGGGAGGCGTCATTGCCGCGACACAGTAACAACACAACCAGTAACCCGTAGAGAGTCGACTTCGGGGACGACAACGGGAAGGTTAGGGATCATTGATGTTATCATCATCAGCAAAGTCGAAGCAAGCGAGTAGCCTGCCTTGAGAAGAAGCGATACAAATAGTATTATCATCTTCATCATTACGACTGTTACTGACGGTATTCAGTCAGTGACTCGATCACCCGGTGAAATCTTACCGATGTCGGGTGCCTGTTATTTTATTGTTAAAAACTCACACGGGAGGGTGATTGTTCACACAGACGTAGATGAACATGATGACGGCTGGCGATGTAAATACATTTTGTATGCGTACGTATGAAGCTCTTGAGAAATCGCTTTTCACTGCAACGTGTTGCCGCTACACTCATTAATTGCCAATAAATTAGTGGTAATTGCCCGCAAAGATATTTATTCAGTTGACTCAGGATCCCTCCACAAAAAACTGACTGCTAAATCTGAAGTGTAATTAGCATACTATTGTAACTAATATATAATAATGTAATAGTAATATATAATCGTGTGTAACGAACAGACTAGTTTACCACAGATTATTGGTTGTATAGACACTAAAGTCAAGACTCAATTATGCCTGCATTGTCGTCTTGCAGACTCTTCAGGAGGTCCGATAGAAGTTGAGCAAAGAGGCACGTTTTCTACCACATATCGCCGCTCCGCTGTGGATCGTCACTTATCTTGTCAAGAAAGGTACCTGTGATTCCCTATAGGAGTATACTTGTTCCACTTTAACTCACGTTCTTCTAATTATAGAGACATTAACTAATAATTTCCTTCCTTGTGCTGGGCTTTTTTACTCTGTCATCGCAAAGATTTATCGCGCCGATGAAGATGTACGTGTTCTCACAAAATCTGGGTTTCGCCGCACGACATGGCCTTACACTTACAAATCCGAGATAGTCAGTATTGATATTATGTATGGTTCCTAAACTTGCCATCATTTAATCTGCGTACATTTTACTCCCTACTGAATCCTAAACTGATCTTCCGAATGGAATACGAATGCTTTGTGATCAGCTGGATGATCTGATGCAAGTCAATTATTCCGTAATCATTTGCAGATGGTTTCAAGTTTCCTACAGTCGATTGGACCTCCCCAGATGGTACCTCACCGCCGTTAGTAAACAATTTATGATCCTTTGTCCAAAAATTAGTGAGTCATTTGGATTTTCGCGCCACTAGATGATCGCTTCTGATGCACGTTTACTATGGGAAAAAGGGCAGGGCTTCTGCTATGCACAGATGAAATACCGGGTTTCACGATGAGATGAAATTTATGTACTAATATGCATTAATGTATAATGTGCCATTTTTCCCAATTGAAATAACAAAATATGAAACTAATTACGCAAATACTCTGCAGATGTTGCAGAATGTCTACGCAAATTCGACATTGAGTAAAGCTCAAGTAAGCAGATGCGTTTCTGAGTCTTTTACGGACGATCTTCACTTTCGAAGACCTTTGACAAGGATCACGGGCGAGAACGTGGATAGAATAAAACGACGTGTGCTTCGAGCTTTTCCATCTGACTGCTGGCTCCCAGCACGAAACGAGGTGTGGCTATACCCAAGTTCGAACCTAGACCACAACATGTCCCTAAACAACTCACTACGATCTAATCTAACCAAGCGTTGAATTACCATAAGAGATCTAACAGAAGAAATAGAAATCTCCATTAATTCATGTCCGGCCATTTTGAGCAATCGTTTGAGAGTCACGGAAATTACGGCAAACAATTGAATGTCCAGGAGATAAACACCCGCAAATAACTGTATCCAGTAAACCTGTTGGCACTTCTGGAGGAGCCAGGCTTGTTTAAACAAGTTATTATGAGGTACCAGACGCGGATATACAGCTATGATGGGAAGACCAAAATGCAATCTTCCCAGTATCGCTTCGAAAACGGGCCCCGCCCAAAGGAAGTCGCACGACCCAGATCGGAGAACAAAGTGGTCCTCACAGGATTTCTTTGTACCATCGGAGAATTGTTGCTCATGAGTTCATCAAGTAGTTTGAAGAAGATTGCGCAAGTCTGTGTGACGCAAGCGACCAGAACGGTGGCAGAAGTCCTGAGTGCCTCATCACGACAATGCACGGGCCCGTACTTCACTACTCGCACAGCAGTTTTTTGCCAAGAGTGCGATGCAAGTGTTTCCCCAACCTCCGTATTCAGCAGATCCTGCGACCCATTTTCTCGAGACTGAGGAAGGGTGGAAAGGGGAAGCGTTTCGAAGAAAGAATCGCTAACCCAACTGAGTGCGCAGACTATCCCCATGACCGGATTTGAAAAGTGTTTTGAGGTCTGGAGAGAACGGTCGCACAATTGTGTTGCATCCGGCAGTAACTAATTGGACGAAAACAACTTGCACTGGAATGAATAAATAAATACTTATCAGTCTGAAATAAAGGACTCACTCATTTTTGAACAAACGCTTATTAACATGTTTGTGTATTTTTAGCGGCTTCTCGCGACTTGTTAACATGGTAACACGCCCTAAGGATGGTACCATTTTGGACCTCGTTTTCCTTAACGATGAACGTTTGATGACAAGCATCGATGTACAATTCTTGGATAAAAAATAGTGCTACTTGATTACTCGCTTTTAAGCAATGATTTGTAAAATATAGTTTCTCACATGCAACGCCTGTACCTTTCAAAAGTCCACAACGAAACTATCACCGTGAATTTGAAATGGGAACGGGTCTTTTCTCACTACAACTTTGCCGAGAAGTACCATATATTCAAACAACTGCTTTAGTCCTCCCACCACTGATCCTAGTTCTTCACGTAAATGTATCATGGGCGCTACAAGTACGCTTCAAACAATTAACATGTTGATTTCGAATCGTCATCGACTATTACGGGAATTCATTCGTACATCCGTTGGGCCACGTAACCGTGCAGAAGACCTAACAGATATCAGCTCCTCAGAGTTTTCGAGTAAATGGCTAAATGTACACGGTGAAGTCGCTCCTCTGACATGTGGTAACGGTGTAGCTGTCGAGGATATTGATAAAGCCATTATCGTATTATTTTTCAAGATATGTACATACAGCCAAGCAAACGTGTCTACGCAGAGTAATGCATGCGTTAATTACACCCAATTTATTCCCGAGATCGGCGTTACAAAATTTTATAGGATTAGGCGCAAATACAGAATTACTCGAGAAGAAACACCATCGATCTTACTTTAGGCAGTCGCCTTTTTAGCTGTTTACAAATATTTGAAACAAATATTATAAAAATATTTTACGTTTGACAGATAGATTAAATTTCTACCTAAGATGACGACTACTGATTTGTTAATAGCTATTTGTTTGGCGCTTGACCCGCCCTATAGACGAAAAAGGCAATCCCAATTATAACATATAACCTCTTGTTGAGGTTTGAGAAAGTCGTAGTGATACTTAGTTATTTATTTTTTTTCTCGATGATTTCCGTATAGTTTAATGCCAATATGAGTTCCTGCTAGCAAACTAAATCGCCGTAGGCGTTCTATACTTGATTTTATAAACAATAATCTTGAACAGTATTTAAGGGAGAGATTATGGAACCAAAGGCGTTATGAGAAATGGTTATGATTCTACGAATAGTATGTGCAGAATTGTCTGAACACAAAAAATGATCCCTTCATTACACAAGGATTTTTCCTTCAAGAAAATTACACGCTTTTTTAGCTTATTTCATTACACAGTGATTCTTTATTGGCAAAGATGCTAGGTCTCTGATCTCAAGTGCTTGAACTCCCGATTAAGCGAGCTGAATTTACTGAGCTGGAAAATACAATATCCAGCCCCTGGGCAGTCTCAAAGAAAGCTAAGCAGTTTTCCTGGTTATTGTCGATACCCTGCTAGAAACTGTTACTGGTTGTCAAACAAAAACTTCCCCCTTCTTCCGTCTACCCACTAACGTATCAACCTTAAGCGTGAGTGACTTAAAGTTCTTAATGACACCGTTGTCGCGAGCGGTGTTGCCTTTACATTATAAAATCTTAGATGACTCAGAGGCCTGCTCAGCTAAAGGTATCTTGCATATATCGGGCTCCTTTTTCCCCCCCCCCCCGTTCCGCTGCCCTTGCGATCCTTCCTTGTCCTGCCAGCCCAAGTCGTTTTTCGGTTTTTCCTTTGCTAAGGTCTTTTCAGCTTGCCTTTTTTCTATCACTAAGCACCCGAACAGGCCATCCCATTTTTGAGAGTGGATGAAAGGAGCGAAGTGGTGTACTAACTCTTGATCGGCAAACGGTTACGCCCTCCTGCTTTTCTATTCGCCGTGGTTTGAATATGCGTTGTCGTTTCTGCCGTTGTTGTTGCCGTTTCCAACTAGATGCTGCTGTGGCTTCTGTAATGTAATGGGTTTTCTCTCGTCTCTTCTTTGTTGAGCTGTGGCTGCGACATTTTCTATTGTGCTTTCTTTTCGAACTTCGTCTTTCAATTCGTAATTTTCAACTTCCATCGCTAAAGGCAACCGTTATCCTTTCCCATAAAAGGAGAGGCCAATTTAAATAGTAGCTAATTTTTGTTTTAATTTAACACTCGGAACTATTCCCTCCACGTAATCAAGTCCTCGGAATAACCATAGCATTGAGCCTCTGCCTCCATTGGAAAGTTTAACCGGGGCTTCTCTAACAGATTTACGAGACAGCATGAGAATCACACAAGTAGTACCTTTTTTCATCCTGGTATTTATAGGCTCTCTGTATCCTAAAGTCCTGCATACCTGATCCTCCACAATAAGAATGCTACTACTGGTTGTTGTACGACTTCTGAAGCATTCGAGAAAGAACTGAATTTTCATGAATATTCGCTCGGGTGTTCAAGGGTGTTTTCGAGATTATACTGTCTATTACTACTAGACTCATTCAAATACGTTACATCGGTAGGCTTTTTTGACGTTTTGCACCTTCTGACCTTTTTTGCTGTCTAGGATCTTCACATTGTATGGAATCATTGGCCTACTATCAATTTAAAATCAAAATCGGGTAGGACTTTTTTTGTGATGCGTTCAAACGAGACCTCAACAACTCTACGAAAAGTTATTATATTATTAAAGAGATATCCAGAGAATACATTTTTACTAGCTCAGTTCAACTTCCGAATCGAAGCCATCATTGAAGACGATGGCATTTATTAGTAAACAAGACGTCTGTTCAAAGATCTGTCTATCAAAACGTGCAAAAAAATTATCCAAATGTCTGCTTTCATTCGGATGTCGATTATGAACTAAAGACATGCATTTGGTTCAAACTTACTCCGAACAGTGTATTCTCTCAATTGCTACTTAATTGTTTAAGTAACTGCCCGATAAGTCAAATAAGAATCACTGAGCTTTACAAAACATTTATTATATATAACAAAAATATAACTGTAGGAGTACCGCAAACAGCTAAGAAAATAGATAATCCCCTCACGTACATCTACAGAGGAAGATCATAGCAGTAGTTCACAATTCAGAAAAACATCAAAAGCAACAGGAAGTAGAATGCGGAAGAGTCATCGCTATTCATGGCTTGCACCGCATCTAATAGTTTGTTTTTCAACTGCCTAGGTTAGGTAAGCTGGAGTTTGGTAAGCAAGAAACGAACCCGTGGTTCAGACCTAAGCTCCATCCAGCCCTTCCATCTCTGACCACGGATCCTTCAGGTCTCATCCGTGGGGGCGGCACCGCAAGCCACCCGGTAGGTTGGACGAGGCCGCTCTGATTTGAAAGGTACGCAAACTCGCCCACCCTAGTTTTATCTGCTACTATACCATGCCTGATAGCACAAAACAATTGTACCTACAGCTGTCAGGACACACCAATGTTCACGTCATCGCTGCGCAAACCTGCGCGTCGCTCGAGGCCGCGCGTCTGCAATCCAACGAAAGAAGTTTCTGATCAATTTTCATGCAGCTCTTACAATGATTTCGTATTAAATCGGTAGGAGAAAAGACACGAATGTTGCTCAGGAAAATCGTGATGCACCCACCGCCTCAGTAGAGAAGCTCGATCTGACAGCTCTGCGACTAGCAGCAATGGGCGTACCCGACTGACAATCCAACTTCATTTATTCGCTTTCGCTTTCTGTGGGAAGGTAGCCTAATTTAAAGTGCGTGGTATATATTTCGAAACTAAAATTTTATAGGGCACGTTAACGTTACTAGCTTGTCGAAAAATCTATACAGAATAAGAATATCTTAATATTTATAGGAATATAGAAAAGTAGAGTGGGAAAAAACGTACACATGAAAAGAATCGCATGTGACTGCCAATTTATGGCAAAGCGCAAAGATATTTTTCCCATTTAAGGGGGTAACTCTATTGTGTTCGATGGTGCAGGACTTATTACCGCCCTACCAATTTGAAAGTTTGGCAAGGTACAAGTAAGAGTGCATTGCATTACTCCGAAATTGCCTTCGCTCTGACTCCTTAACATTCTCAACACGAGCAACACGGCCTTGCCTGCTGGTTCTCTTCCTGAGGGCCACTGGAGAACACCATAGAGTTAACGGATGTAGGTCGTTGTCTGCCATTAGCTATATTATAGTCGCTTCCGCCATACCTTTAATAAATTAATATAAACCAATCTTCATATAAACAGCTACTGTCAGCACAGTGCTTTGTGTATATTGGTCGACATGTGCACAGCTGGCAGTCGTAATTCGATGTTTGTATTTTTAGACCTACTAAACATTTTAAATTGTTGCAGACAACTATTCGTATATATATAATGTCTGTTTACGTCAAGTTCAGAGACCCCCTCAAATGGAAACTTGCTGCTCGCAACTGAATTAGTAAAGCCGAAAGACATATATTGTTCTTTTAAGGTGTGTATATTCAAATGTGGACAAACGCTATATTATTTAACACAAATGAGTAACGAAGCAGCATTTTGTAAATACCTTTTATTCGATGACTGAACAACAAGATTGCCCTTATAATATTCGTTAGGAAGTATCCGATAATGAATCCTGTACGCACACACTTATGAACCATATGGCCGAAGGGGCTTGACTAGTGGAAAAAACAAACCTACTTGTATTTGAGATACAAAAATCTATAAAGTATTTCGCTATAATAATAGTTTTTTTTTTTTTTTTTTTTAATTCTAAAAAGACCGCTGCTGATGAACTGATATAAAAAGTAAGAAATTCAGATTTGTTCGTAATTACGGAATGATCTCAGCCTAAGGATTCGACGACTGTGATTTTTAATTTTGCTTTCAGCTACATCTTTTTTTGCCCTCGCCATCTCGAAGCGTTATGCGCCTTCATTACGGCCTTAAAGTGCATACTATATAGATCTTACTTAACACATATTTTCGAATTGTATGTGCCTCGAGGGACACATAAGCAATTCACTGTTATACAGATATATTCAAGAACATATAACAACGTAATTCACCAACGTCATCGAAAGTAGTCAAATATGTGAACGAGCGTACCACAGTTTGATACACGGCCCTAGAATATTTGTGATCCCGCATGTAAGCTACTGTTTCAAGATATCAAAAATCAGGACAAATGCTGACCACCGATGCTAACTGGCTATAGCATAAAAAGCTAGAGTTTTTCTCATTTTGTGAAAACGCCGAATCCGTGTCATTCCGGAGGTGGACTCGATTTGCTTTGCGCTATTGGCTATGCTAGCCAGTACGCGATTGTCTTAGTCGGCGACTGGTAACTACGTAGTATTGTCAGGGGGTAAAATGGCTCGCTTTGGAATCAGAACGGTGGCTTCAAAAAGGCAACGAGGGTAAGGTGGGCAGAAAAGGCGCATGCTACGACGAAATCATTTTCAGCAACAGCATTGGCCGGCCAGGCGTGACGGGTCGATGGTGATTGGACCTGCTAGCTTCGCTTTTCAATGGCCGTCCAGCACGCAGTAAGCAATCTCGGCTCCAGCATTTTGCTCACGATGGACCCGGTAGCAAGTAATGTTCCTCATTAGGGCGTAGCACTTGAACGGTTCGCACTTAACGTAAAACATTAACGAATAAAGCGGTGACTATTTCCAGCGACAACGAGCAAAACATCGTTCACCCAGTGCCTTTGACCGGTTCCCCACAAAGAATAATTTATCGAATAGTCATAAAGTCATTCAATCAGCACTATCTAGGTCCACGTATGTGTGATTTCAACATAGCCCGCTTCATGTGATTAACGAAGCTATTTAAATAAATGTTGTTAAGTTAAAAAAGAAAAACGCAAACGATAGTTGACCTTCAGAGATCGTAAACACAATTCCCTACAGCATTAGACACGATTCTTTTAGGGTGTCAACATCACCGTTATATCGATCGTTCACATACAATAGGGTTATTTCTTTCAATGAGGAATTTCTTCGACTATGGTTTCTTTGACTAGAAAGTTTTATATAACCCAGTGTATGTAGACCATACGTTTTATATAAACTAGTTTATGTATGTAGGCCATACATGTGCTGTGTTTTGTTTTTGATTGAGGGTTTATCTTAAAGTTGTCAAAGCCGGCCATTATTTTCCCAATAACTCAGAAGGGTTTGTTCGTTTTTGTAAATTAAACTTAGTATATATTATTCTATATATATAATTAAACATATCTTAGTATATCTTATTCATAAACGAGTCACTTAACTAACTAAGTCGTAACGGAGAGGGGCGCGCCGTAGTTTGTCAACACAAACTTGGAAAAAGGTGTAGAATCCTGCCGATGTCAAATCTTCTCTGGTACATGGCAAACTTTTTACGACTGTCTGACATTCGCTGCGGAGCTGTAAAAGCCAATACAAGTGGTGTTAGTATTACCACGATGTTCCTAACGACCAGAGGCATAAAATATGTTCCTTCGAAAGCCATAAAGATCCAGCGGCCAATCGCGATGGCCCAAACGGTGATCGCTCTCAGCATATCCCAGTTTGTCCAAGACCTAACGAATTTATACCAGTCTGCTGCTGTTGTCGAATTTCGAAAAGGTTCTCCGTATCTGCCCCTGCCCAGTTCACTCGAACCCGAACCCGTGAACGAATCGATAGATGCGCGAAATGAGCCGGCAACAGATAATGCCTTTAAAGGGACGTTTGTATCAGTGACCAAAAATGCTACCTTAGCTAGAATATCAGTAGCGGATGCTATATTGCTTCTGTTCCTAAAAAAAAAAAACAAACAAAGTCAGCCGTTTATATAGGCGAGGTGATAATCTGAAAAGAAACCTCTTGTAATGCTGCTATGTCTTTTTAACAAAAGTTTTATTGGATAGACTACCTTGAATGTGGCCGTTATTTTTTAAACATTACACACGATGCACGACTCATCCCTGGGACATGACTTGTAAAGTATAGAAACAGCTGAAATAGTACTTGTTTTTTACTTTACTGTTTTACTAATAATTTTATATATGTCTAGGCAATCAATTTATTTATATAAATATACACTAGGGCATAGAGTTTTCCCCCCACTCTGACCACAGTAACGTCGAAATTCATGTTTCGTTTAGTTGCCCCACAGTTCATTCTATCAGGGAAAATTACCGGTTGTACTTAATGATGTGAGGCGCATAAGTAGAAGCTATGGATAGGAATTCATTCAGCGGTTTACGTCGAAATAAGCTATAGGTGATTCGTATGCGGGGCCTAATTATAAGCTAGAAACAGAACCCTATATGAAAAACAGGAATATGGACATAATTGAGTCCTTCTCAAGGACCACTTTGTGGTTGATAGCCTTAGGAGAAGTATAGTTGGGATCAAATGCAGCTTGTCTAGAAATCGTCGAATTAGCAGGTACCATTCCAGTGATCACAAAGTAGCCCGATCGATAGACGAATTAGAGCTCTCCATACGGAGCACACATATTAAGTTTTGCTTTTGCACTATCACAGTTACAGGGTCAGCGACGTATATATGGACAAAGTTGAACTATTTAGATACGCAGAACGCATCACATCACGGCTCGTTCGTACCGTTTCAATACTGTATAATGTGTGCTCCTATATTTTCAAAGCTTTTCCATCTCGGTCCTGCAAAACATTTGATAAACTATAAGCTCAATACTATCAAATAATAATCAGTAAGTTTCTTTTCTGTCTACGACTTAAACTCTTCTATTAAAAAGTGCCGTTTCTCGAATGCACGTTCATTTCATTATCCCCATACGGTGCGTGTTTCTATCGGCTTATTCGCTGAGCCCCTGCTTTGAACGGGGTTCAGGCCAACAACTGAACGGAATCACTCTCTGATTTCCAACGTCGGAAACGGTATTGCCCATTGCCGCTTTTGCAAGAAGGCCCCCGGATGCGACAGGTGTTTTGCCCTGACACCACCCTTGTTAACAACAGATCACAAACAACGAGGAAATAATTGAAATTATATAGCCGGGATACCTACAGGTGAAGGACAGAAGGGGAAAACTCGAGAAACAAGACAAAAAGGCTGCGTGGGGCAGAGCTATGAAGAGTCGGACATAAAGTGAGTGAGTATAGTGGAACAAATTTAGACACGATTTCAAAGGAAACCGAAGAACGACCCGACCCATGCAGAGTGGATGAACTATGGAAATCGTTCGCTGCTACAATTTCTAGATATAGGTCTTGCAAATGACTTACAACCCATATACTGTAGTGACATGAGTAACCCATAAAACATACCAGCACTAAGTATAGGCAGGCTTTCGAGAAGTGAACGATGCATACTTACATACCCTGTGCTTGTTGTTTGATTTTTATCACCTTTAATTAAGATCCTGATGATGTACCTAAATCCTTCCTCTGTGTAAAAGTTCATTTATGTGTATGTTTGTGTGAATAAAGGGTCATATTCCTTAACTTTTTTACAGTGACGTCTGTCCACAGGTGTTTTTGAGGGACAACATCATAGGCATTATTAGACAAAAAAAAAAAAAAGTGTGTATGTGTTTATAAAAAGCCAAATACGGCCTGCCTCTGTGTTAAAGGACAGTTTAACAGATCCGCATTCACAAACTTAAATCTAGCAAGGTTTGAACTTTAATGTCGACATTCAATACAGATTAACCGGGTCAATGGTTCGAAGAGGAATTATCGAGTCATAAAGATATCCTTATCGCAACATGAAAGTATGTTCTACAAACATTTATATATATTATAAACACAGGGAAGGGGAATGCCCATGACAACAAATAGATTTTGCCTTTGATAAACACGTGCTCTGCATGATATGTAATGCCTGTATATGAATATATCTACGACATTTTAAGTTCTTGGACATTTGGAAATATTTTATTTTATCAGAGGAGGAGCAAACGGTTGCTATAAATGAAAAAGGAAGAAATAATTAGGTGATCGTGCATCGGCAAATCTACTTTTCGTTTATATGAAGCAAGCATCAACTTAGCAGCAGTTCTAAACCACTGTGACGCATCGAGGCCTCCCAATGAATGAACCTACGCAACAGTGTACTCTTTATATTCTATAACGCCAGTGAATAATGTAAGAGAAATGGTTTTCCTAAGCTGGATGCTTACCGTCTGGATGTGGGAACGGAGCAAATTGTAGTCTTCAATTCGTTGCCCTAATATGCATCCTCTAAGGTGGTTCCTTGTGGGGCTTGGGGCGGACAGGCGGAAAGCGCCACATAAATAACTTACTATCCGAGGCGGTGTGACTTAACAACGGCCGCTTTGTACACCACAACCGCTTATTGCTTAGTGTCAACAACATGGTAATTGGTAGTGGCTACTGAGTCGAGCAGTGTTCGTTACATTACTAATATGGGAGTAGTATAGGGATAGGAATAGGAAAACAACGGAAATCGCGGATGACCTTTAGGTATCTTTTTGTGTGAGCTAGCAGATTTTAAGTACCGGCTGAATAGAACAAATCTTGAATTGTGTTTCGGTGCGTACGCTGAAGGTACATCACACTAGCTTGTACCAAACGGAGTGGCCTCTTATTAACAAAAACTTCCATCAGCTCATTGTATGGATGCTTTAAAATCAGCAACTTATTAATATATACAGCGATATGAACGAAATTGGAAGTTATTTGACTGTCACTTATGATTGTCTTGTTCTAGATGCGACACGTGGACCACTTCGACGTCACCTAGCGACTGTAACAAACGGTACCTACTCAGCTGGTCTACCTGTTCGTTAAGATCCGGAACATCTGCAAGCTATAACTAACTCTGATTACTATACACGGTGGCCCAAAAATTAAACTCAATTTAGTTTTTTCGTCCTTGTGTCTGTAAACAGGAGAGGGCTAATCGATTGTCTAGATATAAACACAGTAAGGTATGCGATGCTAGAAAGCTCCAGTTGGGAACAACGCTAGTTTTTTGTCTCCTGAAAACTTCCTATTAACGTAGGGAGTTCGTTAAGGCGACACTTTGCCTGTATCGCACAGAATACGTACGACATTTCTTGTTGACGAACAGAACACTGAGACGACTAATCAAGAAGTTTGAAAAGACTAGCCCGATCGTGTAGCCGGAAAGAACACGAACCGGATTAACGAACAGGTCACAAGATAGCCAATCCAGTCACCTCAACAACGCGTCTAGTCAAACGGCGCTCTTCGACCTACCTTCAGGCAAGAGTTACGTCTATATACCTACTAGGCACAGTTGACTCAGTCACGAAAGATAATTCAAAACTGAAATAATTATCCCAAATGTTATTTTTTTCACTGATCATAGATTGGATCGTAAGGCGCGTGTTAGTGACATCTTTGATTACATCATCCTCTCTCATTTTACGCTGAATGTTACGCTATGTGAATAAACAAACTTGTCCTATATAGGACCAAGGGCGTCTTGTAAAGCGGAGGTATCATTGATCTCTTTTCCTTTAAACATGACGATGAAGCAATACACCATCAGTCGAAAAGATGAAAGCTGTATCGTAACATATTGCAAACGTTATTGTGGACCGTCATAAACTAATGGACAAACTTTCGTAATAAGAAAATGGAAAGTAGTTAATTTGCCGGAAACCATGTTTCCAGGTTAGTTACTCTTAATGTGTGGCGGCAACCTGGAATGGCAGCTCAAATTTAGTAATTGAAGTCCTTTCTATATTTTCCATAGGGCTATATAGAAAATAAAGTCTTTAAGACGCCGCAAACGGCGATCCACGAGATAAAACACCGCTGATAGATTTTTTTCATGTACAAAACAGGTTAACTCTCTAACATGGGCAGCGTAAGAATAAAAATGACAAAGATCGCAAACAGTTTTCATTTTAGGAGTATCACAATTGACTAGACACTTATAGTTCACCCTTCTAATCAGTTTTAAACTCACAAATTACATTACTCGAGCTGAATTCCGTTGACCTTATTTGATCCTAGGACAAATCAGACAGGACAAAAAACCGCTGAATATATCCTCAATAAAATATTATAAACGAAAGAAAGAAAGTCAATGCACTGCCTTAGTGATTTAGCTATCCATATATCTGTTCTGGCAAATAGTTCTCTAGCTACGCCCGAAGGGCAATAATAGGGATTTCCATTTGGCGTAGGCCTAGGTTTCGGCTACGCCCGTCTTGAACGGCCTCAAGTTTCTGGGACGTCCCCAACGTCTAGCTCATCTGCCCAATTCGTATATGGGGAGTATCGTTCAGAGACCTAGTCCCTAAAGGATTCATGGCAATACACTTCGGAGCTCCCTTTGCCGTCCTCCGTTTGCTGCTTGCCTTGCCTTACCACGCCCTCTTCCCACCATTCCACTCCAAGTATTTGCTCAGTTTCTGGGAGTTCCCGTCGGGCGTGGTGATGGCGCCGCTACCGCTGGAGGCGGTTCTCTGAGCGCGCGCGCGTTTCTCGGCTGGCTCGTCGCAGAGTTTGTTCCGTGCAGCGTGCGTTGTCGCAGCGGGTGTTACACTGGCTGCTGCCGCGAGCGGTTCAGACAACAACTTCTATTCTTTATTTGGCGTTTAGTGATGAGGTTGAGGCAGCACATGTTTGAAATGAAGATTTTGTCCAAATCCTCCAAGCTTCTCTTGCTTTACTTTTTACGCTAAAACACTTTTTGCATAAATGGCCGATCAACGAAGAATATGTGGCTGCCTCTTGGCGGTGGCGTCAGCCCGACGAAACGAGCGGCGGCGGTCGCCACACCATGAGATTGTGGGAGCCGCTAGCACAAACCGAGAGGAAAGGCAGTCTGGAAGCTGCAAAAGGCCCCTCACATTTTTTGAGCCGGTATATGTTAGAAACGTCTAAGAGGTGGCTAGGCCTGATCTTCGTCTGTCCGCCGAGGAAAGGAAGGCGGGAGGAGCTAAGCTTAACGGCATGCCGCCACCTGCCAAGTACATTAATCCAGCGAAACCGTTTGAACAGGAGGCACACACCTCACCCTGCACAGACTGTTCCAGTCGACGAACCGGCCACCTTGAACGACGAGTTGGCCTTATTCGTCCACTAACTTCTGTCGAATGTTCTCAGTTATTTCAACATAGGCGGATTTCCCTTTATCCTGTTTACTGAATGTAAGCATATTTCAGTCGCTGCTTCACGTCACAAAGCTGCAGCAAAACTTCAAAAATATAAAAAAATCGTCGTTAGCTTTAGTTTAAATCAAAGAAGCTTTGCTTGACGGGCGTTTTCGTTTCCTGCAGTAGCCTGATGGCTTAGCACTCGGTAGAAGTGTCAAGTTGCTAGGGGCCGTCCCCCAACAAGCAAATCACCACTAACACGTACAACTAGCAGACTCAACTAAGTTCCACTAAGATCGGCGTAGGCGGCGGCGGCGGCGGCGACGGAGCCACAATCTTGTGTCCCTAATGCCTACGGCGACACCAAATCATTATATATCTTTGAGTGTGCGTACCAGAAAAAGAAAGTTTAACGCTGCACATAGACTTAGGTATTCACTTGTGAGCAATCACGCGTGTTCAACGGTGGAGTGTTTGTAACGAAATTAGAATGGGAAAAAATGAAGCTACATAGACAGCAGATTTGACGAAGCTTATAGTTGGAATAATTACGAATTTTTATGAACAATGCAATTTGTGTGATGATCTCTAATCTATGATTAGATAAAATTCTTTATACATCCCTATTCAGTACAAATCTAGTTTTTATAGATTCCAGTAATAGTACTCATGGAGAGGCGATCCCGCTACTGATGGTTTGATGTTAACAGTATTTGCTACCCCCCTGCGAGTACGTTTTAATAAGTCACTGAGTACTTGTTTTTGCAACTCTCCATCTTCTCAACGGCAACAAGGCACTGAAGACATCCATTTTCGCTTCACAACATTCTTGTTTCCTTTGCCTACTTAGGGCCCGATTCCACCCACTTACTGTATGTATGTGCGTGTTAGTAATCATTGCGCATACAGTTCGTTACTATACGTTCCCTGACGACGTCTACGTAACTTCGTAATTAGACCAATCGAGTAATGCACTCGATTGCTACTAGCAACAGCTTTCGTTTCCTTACATTAGTTCCTCTGCTCCGATTGCTGCCCTAGCCCAATTGTTTCCTTTTGCTTCTTCCCCAGAAGAGCCAAGAAGGCTGTACATGCGGCCGTATGCCGCAGTGTATGTCCGTGCGCACTGGCATATGCATCTAGGGTTCCGTCGTTTTGTGACGGTCAAACATTCGGAGGCAAAGCCCATCATCGCCATTTACAATTTATGTCTTATGCCGTCTAACAGAACTAGCAAAATTCCAGGTTGCTGCCATTAGTCTCCAGCTCGTTATCCCTAAATTCCGCTCAAACGAGTTACTGCTCTAGAAGACTAACGGTAAAAAACAACGTTGTTCCACTTGGATGCTAGCGGTGAAATCCCTCTAGCAATACCGCTGCCTTTGCTACTTTGCGCAGGAGTATATTATCCAACATTAGAACCGTCTTCGCAACTGCATTTTGCTGTTCAGCTGAGCTGATGCCTTTTGGGATTAAAGTTCTTGCCCTCTCATCAATTCGTTGAATCTGCCGGGAGAAATATCTACGTAGTTCATGGAAGCCTGTTGTCAGCGCTTTGTAACGGGTGCCGTGCTGTTGCCTCTGCGAGGGCCTCTAACTTGGCTTCTTTGTAACTTCATTTGATCACTGATGGTGATGCTTTCATGTTGATCCATCTATTCTTGTTCATGTGCGATTATCGGTTTAGCTCGTTTTCGTTTGCCTCCTCAAGACTCGATCAATACAACTGCGGTCAGTTGTATTGCCCGTCTTAGTGGCACCAACACCAATTAGCTTCCAAGCAATACGATGAAGATGTCAATTTGTATGGATGTCTGTTAGGAGCCTACCTAATGTTTACTTACTTACATCAGCAAGCGCTTACTATGCATTTATACCCGCCACTAGGGTTACGTTGTTTTTTCCATCGCTGTTCGTGCTTTAGCTGCTGCTAAAATTTGTCGATAAACTAACCCAGTTGAGCCTGATGAGAAAGCCCATCGTTTGGGTTTGCTGGCTCGTTGATCCATACATCTATCGTTGCTCTTTCCATTTGTTTCAGAGATACCAAACCACTAAACCGCTTTTGCACTAAGAACGGCAGAAGCCTTTTGAACGCTATTTCTCGCCGGGGCATAGGGTACGAGACCTGCCGGGGTGTGATGGCCGAAAAGACTATTCACACACTAGAAACTTCTCCCCTACACTTGAAGCACCTCCATTGACCCCTCCCCCCTTCCCCCTTATCGGCCCTTTCTTCTTCATCGTTACCGTTACATCTTCGATTGCACCTCAAATACTGCAATACAACATACAGATGCAAGCGAAACCGTTGGCACCACACGGCAGCGGCTAACTAAGAGGGATCTCTGGGGGCTTGCGACGTCCAGGAAAGGACGATCCTATATCAGCATAGCAGTATCGGTCAACTGTAATGCTTAAACTGCCTCTGGTGCGATTGAGCTTCAATGGCAGACTTCGGAGAAAACCAAGACTTCGGGAGAAGGGGCAGGAAGGAACGGAAACAGAGGGATGCAAACAGGAGTAATGAGATGATCGATTGCAACTGCTCGTACCAATTCCCAACTGTTTGTTGCTGCTGTTGCTGTGCAAATACATAGCAGTGACGATCGTAGTGCACACAGATACGCAAACTTGGACACCCAGCTAAATACACCCAACTTAAACATGTCGCCATCCCATTGCTAGTACTACCTCCTTAGCAGGGGTACACCGAAATAACGACTGTACGAAGAGGCGGACCCACAATGCATCGCAAAAGCCGGAGCCACATTAACACCAGATTCGGAGCGGAGCCGTGGAAAAGGAATAAGCAGGAATTAATAGCAATATAAAACGAAAAAACAGGATAGTATATCTCTACCGACTTATTTATTCCCTATTGAGGATAAGATGCAAGAGAACTTGTAACAACGTCTTTTCAACATCACTCAATATATACATACATTTGAGCTATTTTTGCGCTTCCATATTTTGACTCCGCTTTATGTATGTGCGCATTTCCTTTTCAAGCTCGTGACACTCACTGGGGCAACAGACACTGACATCCTTCATTAATTGAAAAATAGCATAGACGAAATACCGGGCGATTGGGTATCAAAGAAGGAATCAAAAAAAAAAAGACGTAACTATTGATTGTGCCATCTCACGCAGAGACGAAACAGAAAAGAAACGTCTCGGCAGCGTGCTAGAGTACTGACAGGGTTTGCCAATGATTATCGTAAACCCCATATTCTAAAAAATGGTCAATAAGCCATTCCGGATTCACTCCTAGATTACGACAAGACCTCTAGAGGTGCTATTGCTACGGAGCAGGCGAAATCTGCTAAGCTTCTACCATCTGCCTGTCAATACTCTATTACCCTAGGTAAATATTTGATTGACAATGGAGATGTGAGGTGGAATAGCGGCGCCAGCTAAACCTTGTTTTTAAATCGTTTCTGTTCTGACCCTGTCGAACGAGACGACAATTTCATTAGCTTTACCAACTGACCGGTTACTCTGTTGAACCAGCTGAGAGGAAGCCGTGTGACTGCTGCTTGGTATCGAATAGATATTTCAGCGATACTCAAAATAGCTGTGCCCGTAGCATATCGTCGATATACCGTACATAGACCGAACTCACCATGGCCCAAAATTGACATGACGATGAACTATAAATTTGAACTAGTGAACGAGTGGAGCCACTTATTTTTTATTTACGACTTCTACATAACGGTTGGGCTATTTACTCGGGTAAACCTCACTCAGTTTTCTGCGTACGCATAGATCTTTTACGCATTTCTTGTCCGAACTAACTACAAGACTAGAACTCTATATGTATATAGAGAGATAGAGAGAGAGTAGAATGTATCCTAAAGAAACCTGCAGACTAATCTAACCACGTCCCACAACTAGAAATAACCAGGCTATTATATACTCGTATCGACTGACTCTAACAAAGATGGTCAGTATTATCCCAAGATGGGAACACTCTCGAATGCCACCTACAGTGAAAAAAGCATCCCGATCTTCGTCTCTCGGTTACTGCCTCTAAGGAAGACTGTCTATTTACGCTGCTTCATGCTTACCTCACTGCATATTCGTTATTCAGCTAATTATATAATGGTAACCGCCCATTCCCGTATAATTTAGGCTTAACCTAGGCAATGTAGCAAGCCACCTCGGTCGTAGATGGATTCCATGCGAATAACGTGATAGTCCAGCGAATATTATCATTAGATGCATAATATGCACGCACCGAACAGCGAAGGACAGTTTAAGATCTGTATGTGTGTGTGTGTGTGTGTGTGTGCCAATGATCATTTATTTAAATGCTACCCTACATTTTAGATGGATTTTCGTAGTATAAGGGTCTCCCCATTAAAAAATCATTCTAACACTTACCTTGTTTTCCATATTCGTGGCAGTTCTTGTAGCCATCAGCCATTCAACTAGCTTCCTGATTACGTCTGTGAATTATTAGTTATAAATATACAATGGTCTTCAGATCATGCAATGCCGCTTGGCTGACATCAGCCTTTGAGATTAGTATAGTGTTAGTTATGTACAATAGACAGTGACTGTAGCTTAGGATCGTTGATGATTTGGACCAATACCGTCAGAGTGTGCTATATAATCATAGGACATTTATGTATATACAAATCTCCTCCATTCTTAAAATAACCCGTGTATTCGAATTTAGATAGCGAGGACCATACTGGCCAGAGCAGATAAAGCGAAGAAACACGCAAATGGGTGAAGAAGTAGTAAGTTCTTGGTTGGCTATTACAGTATCTTTATGTCATCGCATATGGATATTGGTATTAACAGAACGATTGAGTTAGCTGTTTTTGGTGTTTTCCTGTTTTTCTTTGTTTTCCTCCTTTATGTGTTGTATCTTTAGTAGATCTGCTGTAGTGTTTTTGCGTTAGTGCCTGGGATCGAGACAGAAAAGAGGTGAATTATGACTACCTCAGGCCGCAGGGTAGAAGGGCAAAACACCAGCAGCAATCCAAGTCGACGGTTGTGCGTCATTCCATTTCATCGCTTTACTGCGTTTGACCGACGCACGCCTATGTATACCGCGGTGGCAGCTGTCACGATCTGCGCAACGATCATAAATCTTGCATATCTGTCCAGCCCTGCTTCGTCCTACCGCTGCCAGCTGTTAGGGCCGCCAACACCTCCTTCAATATTCCAGTCAGTACGTTTGTGGGCTTTCGCTTGTCTTCAATGACGTGTCTCCTACTACCAATCACGTGAGTGACTACCACGCTACAACGCGAGATACCATACGGGCTCAAACAGCCGCTACCTTCGTCTAATATATGCGTACAGCTGACGCTGCTCTAGCTACTCCAAACCTATTAACCTACTATTAGTCGACGCTATGTTACAAACAAGTCCAGCTATGCGCTGACGTGCGAGAGACTAGTTTATCTCGAAACCTGTACAAATCAGATTTGTAGAAATCGAGAATGCAAAAAGGTAGTCTGCCGGTCACCTTGAACTACTACTCAAACAAAATTTATGTATATCAGATTCTATATATTGTAAACATCGAATTCATTCGTTTATACACCCACACCCAACAATCCACTATTCCCGTTTAATGAAACTGCATTTACTGCCAGTTTACCCTTGTCCATTCTAAATGTACGTTACTTTCTTAGTTACTACATCACTCGTTAACTTCACTAACTATAAATAACACAACTATAAACAAAACATGTGAGACGCTTGGAGCTGAGGGCGACAAACTACGTGTGGACAAAGCAGATTCAATTGTCAGCCGCTTGCAGTTGGTTGACTGATCAATCGGTCTTCAACAAAAGACTAAATCGCTGATGAGATCTTTCACGGCCTTTTCTATAACATGCGTGATCGACATCCGTTCTCTCAGTCGACGGTTATTTTTTTCGCAGTCTGTTTTCGCACCAACTCCGCCTGGGCCAAGGTCTGAAGCAGTCAAGTTCTGATTCGAGTGAAGTCTCCGATACAGAATAGCCACACGTGGCCACTGATTTGACAGCAGCCTGCTGAGTTGGGTTGGGATGGTTTGCTGGTGCTATTCGGATGAGCTACCGCCAGCCGTACGCTCATTTGACTCGTTCGTTTTCGTTTTCCGCGGGCTGGAGCGGCGAACGACGTGAATGATGAAGGGCGTTAGTCATTCTGCCTTTGTCTTGACAGCCGCAGTAGAGTCTGATGCGTTTGTTTTTGTTGGTTTGAACAAACGAATAAGCTGGCTTCCTGGCGGGCAATCGAACGGTCTAAACATGTTAAGCGATTCGCTACCGATTCGAGATAAGTTGGCCAGCCTGCAACGTTGCCCTTGGACCATCCGCAAAAGTTGATGATATTGATATTTCAACTTAACGAGCAAGCAGCATTTTCCAACGAGTGCGGTCCGATTGGGATTGACGTCGGACAACAGCCTGACTCGGAAATTATGCAACAACAAATATTATTGTATTTGTTATTTGAAATTGTTATTATTATAATAAGTGTTACAAACGACAATCGAAAACAGCAATATATACAATATGAGTAAAGGCTGGAATTGCATGTCTAGAATAATCGAACCATCTAAATATAGCTATCTCAACCCTTCGAGTGGCACCAGCTCAACATGTGAGAGGTGGCACAAGTTTTTTTTTTTTCACTAGCAACTTATTTGAAGGAATCGACAGTAAAATACGCTACCTGCACCCCCTTGCATGAATGCGATTCAAGTTACACGGACCTAAATCTGAAGATTATCGGTGTTAATGCCATACCTCGATCTTGCTTCCTTATGTTGAAGCGCAGCGATGAGATCGCATGCTGTTGTGAAATGACTGATTGCCTTCGGTCGGTGTACACATCACACATCTACGAAATGAGATGGGACATCTATCCGCGTTGACTATTTCGCTTTTCCGATCATTAACTTAAATTAACAAATACGCAAAAATTAACATCAGCTTACGCCCGAATCCATTCAACGCTACCGCAGTAATCACTTTCTCATGTTCGACGCCATTCTTTTAATTGTCTTAATTTTTCTTTCACAGATGGCACCTATTAACCCCTGCTTCGTACTAGAACATCGATCGTCGCACGAAGATTTCCGTTTCCATAACTGCGCAAATGTTCTATGGACACAGCCTCTGGGATCCCATGCGTCCTTATTCGTTGTTGCTATGTCGAGAGAGAGTCTACGTCGTATCAAGAAAGCCCGTATCAATCAATCTTGGAGGGAACGCATTGTCCACGATCTGCTTTGCTCAAAAGCTTCCACGATTGCGACAGGCTGATCTTCCAGATTGGGTTATTAAAATGATTATATCCGTGATGAACTGTTATTTAGCTAAACCTTTCGTTGCCAAATGTTTTTATGGGTTTTATCAGCTTTATTTTTTGACAAACAGAAACGTAATTACTGAGCGTTGATTTTCAGCACCGAGTGAAATCTTCACCTCTTAACTCATCATTCTCTTATGATACTTAGCTCATAGGTAACGAACCGAAGACCAAGTGATATTTGCGTGCGGATAATTCTACAGATGACGAGCCCAATATCACTTGATACGAAATGACCAAGTGCCATCCAGAAGAAACAACGACCCTGACAAGACCACTGAAACCCAGTCCGCAAATCCCTTTACACCCATTTTTCGCGAACCTGTTGCAAAGTGTGCAGACCGTGATTTATTGCTTCACAAAGCTCAACGTATATGTATAGTTGAATAGAATCTATGTGTCAGCAGTATCCAATTTTATTCGGGGTGGAGACATCGGAACAATAACCGAGTATTTAAGAAGAATAATAAGATTAATATATAATATGCAGCTAAATTACAATGGAAGGCAGTCTCAACTGTTGAACTGTGAAGCCGACGGCCGTGGCGTTTTTTGAACGTGCGTACACAGGCGTGCCCGGGATAAACGGTAGTGATAACAATAGTGTCAGCCTCGTGACGTAACTAGTTCTCAAGACCGAACTTCTCAAATCCTTAGGATAAAATCTAGGCCACTCCTCGTACGTGCCTTAAGCTCCACCATTGGCCAATAGATATATCGTACGGTCATATTAAGCCGCAAATGAAACAAGACAAGAGAATAGTCCAAGCCTCCATTATTCGTAGCCCGGCCTTAGCCTATCTGTGATGGACTAAGCTATCTCAAATTTACGGTATATTCACGTGCACAGTGTGATTAATCATTCATTAGATTGGCTGAAGTTTGCTAGGCCTAAGATAAGATTGTTCTGGCATTTATTCCACGTACTATCAAACCCTAATTATTTGTTCTTCGACATTGGATGTAGTCTGCTTTCTTGAGTTAAGATTGCGCAATCACCCAATGGTCGCTACCGCGATTAAATAGGATGTTGGGTCGAATATAATTCTACTATAACCCTGACTATGTAAATTCAAGGTTTTAGGTATCTAACTGGAGCTGTTGATCTGAAATTCTGATGTGCATCGTCTGATTGCTGATCGCGTCAACAGAAGTAAAAAGCATGCATTGGTTTCTTCATATGAGCAAAACTCCATCGGTAAAGAATTGAAAGATGAGGGCACCTCTATAAGCATTGTTAGTTCATTGGTTTTTTTTACAATTTTTTTTGTCGAGAACAGCGACCAACTCCCATGTGTACAGAGCACACAGAATTAATAGGGTGATTAACTTAACACAATCAACTCCATGTATAATTCCATACAGGTCAGGCGATTGATACCAGCATTAGCACGAATGCATTACGTATACAACAGATAAATCGTTTATTATTATTGTTATTGTTAAACAAGGCAACGCGTGCTTGTATGCTGCTTACACTTGGAAGCAATGAATCATTGCTAGAGCTGTTTCCTACCGATAACCAGTGTTTCGTTTAACTTGAATAGGTGAAACACCTGCCTGCCGCGAGATACTTTCCAATTACAGTAGATGCACCAAGTCAGATATCGTTACAAATGAATCAACATATGCTTACTCGTTAATAAAAATTCACGCAAAACTCATGCGAAATTCGTGTATTACTCCCTTACATTTCCACGGCAGCTACTAATCGTATAGTCAAAGTAAGAGTTCGTGTACAGAAAGTTCGTGACTCGACGAAATCTGGAAGCTTTATTAATAATCCGCTTTGCGCAACTCTTGTACTAACTTAAGTGTGCAAATAAATTTCCAGCCTCAACTTCCACTATTTAAATACTCATGCGCTTGGAAAGGGCCCTTAAACCCGGCCCGCCTCCAGCTATGATATCCTGCTCGATATATTTTTAGACATTTTACCTGCTTGGCATTTATGTTTAGCGGGAGCAAGATACACATTTAAATAAATCCCCTATGGCGTCACATCACGAGCTGTAGCCTATTCACTTTTCAAATTCAACTAATATTACTCAGGCAACAATTCGGAAGGCAAAAGGTCTCATTCGCTAGACTTAGCTTTTTCAGACTACGAAGCAGGTGTGAAGTCTCTTGGTTGAGAAATAACTCTTGAAGACTGAGGAAGTCGAAAATTAAATTCCTAGTCATTTTAACTTCAGTAGTTAAGAATACAGCAATGAGCATAGATCATATCGCCTATTACTTCGGTAACTAAAATCTGAACATAGTCTTTAGAAAATTGAGTTTAATATTGCTCCGGAAGGCGGGAAATGTATTTTGCATATACTATTTTTTTTTTAGTAGTATTGTTCTTTAGTAGAAATCTCTTTTATTTCTAGACACCGACAAAGACTTTTAAAAATAATGTAGCCAGATTCCGCAAGCAAAGAAGTGCCCTTAAGTAACTGGAGCATAAGTTCCTTTCGGTTCAAATTCCTCATGTGTGAATGACGCAAGATTAGTATTAGTTGAGTGTTTCTTCTTTTACCTTTTCCCTCTTATAAAAACTGTCTACCTTCTAAGTTAGATCGACTTTCCAATATGGATCCCACACACGTATTCATTTTCTTATATTCAGAGTGTAGATACTTGGCTTTAACGTACAGCTTGTACTGTTCTATCCTTAAAGTTGAAAACAGTCCATCAACTGTGTGCTACATCTATCAGCAGACGTTTCGACGCATAGATCCGGCTTTAGTTTCTGGCATAGTCTATCTACTTCGTACTGTATTCAATGGAACCCGAAGCGTGTATTAGCTCGCTTAGTAGACCAGTATCAGCTGGTGAGGTGGGAAACAATTCAAAGCCTTTTTTTTCAAAGCGGATTGAACGAGACTTAGCCTTCCTCTTCGTTCTGGACTTTTCCCAATTCCTTCTCTGCTCCCCTCCTGAACCCCCTTTCTCTCATATTTGCCAGTTTAGACCATTTTGCGTGTTCAGGCCGAACATCCCAAACTGAGTTCTTTGCTCAGTTCGGCAAGAGAAGTATAAAAAAAGAAACGCACGTTTTTATAGTAGATTTTTGTAAAAGACTGATATTGGCATGGAAGCAATTCTTCGCGCCGAATGGAGCAGACGGACCCACCGTGCTGAGATTTGCTTCACCCCACCTTGGAAGACGACCGATTGGGCTGGTGCAACTCTATATTGTCAACCCATACGCCGATTATTTGAAACTGGAGAGCCACGCTACCAATGGAGGCAAAGGCAGCTGGGTCTAAAACCCGATACTTCACGAACGATTGACTTTTGAACAAGACACAAGTCGACATTTTGATCAGTGTTATGCCCACCAAAACGATTAAACACGGGAAGCCAGTATGGCATATGAGTGTTAAACTATTTTAAATTAAGTGCCTGGTAGCCTGTGTCCCGAGGACGTTAACGCTCACAAAAGAGTGATAAGAGGTCAAGGGACACCCTTTTTCTTATTGTCCCAGGTGCACTGCAAAGCATTTCATTTCAGCAACTACACATGTCCCTATCTGATGAAATGAGTAGAAAACCCAATAAGAGAACGGCCTTCCGACTAATAGCCTCGTGAACGATCTAATAAAACTGTTTAACGTCTTATTATAGAACTGCTTTCTCTTAAGAAGACTTTCTCTTAAACTCGAAAAACTATATTTTAGGATAACTTAGAGTGTTAAAAATTCGAAACTTCATACTTCAACATAACTTTCTGATGATGATGATGATATAAGAGACGGGCATCCTAAATAATAAAATATAAGTAAATGCTAACGGTAACTAATAAATCCTTACAACCTGTCTTATACTGTAAGTTGTTTTGTATTTAGTGATGTACACTGATTATTACTACAAAAAAGCCAGCGGAGAGACAACAAGATCAGTCAGAAGAGAAGGACCTATAAATTTTATTCTGATAACTAACTGCCATTTGGGTCCTGCTTTAAGCCTAAAAATGCCCTTGCTCTCTTTTTCGGCATATATATCAAATATTTCGTAGATCAGCGCATCTTAACAACTGGTTAATCAGCACCTGTCACTACGCTATAAAGTTTCATATAGTCATACTTTAATAAATAACGCCGGATAATTCTGTCCTAAGCCTGATCAGAAAAAAAAGATAAGAGGTTTGCAATGCAACCTGAAAGCGCTGTGCAGCACCAACTCGAAAACTTCAGGCTCATGTTCTCAAGTTTTCATTTAAACAGTAATCTTAGATCTTGTACTGGTAGACCACCAAATTATTTCTTACTACACATTTTCCTCTAAGCTTTGTGTTTAATTTAATAATTCATTAGGAACAATAAGAGAATACGATTAGTGAGATCTTCAAAAATTCAGTTCTATTGCTAGGTATATTCCTAAACTGTATTGTTATCACAACTAGAGCTATTAAAAACCTTTTCTTCATTGCGAAAGACTAGCGATGCATGTAATCGTTAAGCGGCTTACATAGAAACGTACACGCTAGACGTCGTAGTATGACCTACATGTATAGTTGTCAAGCAATTTAAAAGTAGTTTAACGAGGAGAAGGGATGTGCAATTATATGCATGTAAACCTTGATAGCACGAAGATGCCCAAATTGGCACTATTTGTACCTAAAATCTGGACAACTTAGAGGTTCGAAAGGCGTCTTATTACAATTAATTGTGCTTTAGGGGGAGTCGAATCGGTCTCAGGGCAAAGGCCGGAGACGAAGCCGCGGCCATCGACGCAACTAAGAATCGCGAATTTGGACCAGAGGGAGGAGCTAGACCATATATTTGTTGTACAATAGAATGTCAGAGAAAAATCTTGTTCTTTATTGCTGTTATTACTATTTGCCCTTACCAGCGTTGATGTCATCTTACTCACTGAGATCTGGGAGTCAAAACATTCTGAGTTGCCGAGTTTTTTTATGACGCCTGTTCCTCTCCACACCTATGTGCTGAGCGAGGCCGCCTTAATCCGCAGATATCAATGCTTCGAAACTAGAGACTTGCAAAAATACGCATTGCGATTGCAAAGGACGACGCAGCAGTACTGATTGGCACTATATGTAGTATCATAACAGCATATGTTGCCCTCCGAGCAGCGAGAACACGACCATATTTATAGATAAGATCATTCATACTACTTATACATATATGCTGTGCACATACAAGCGCTACCTTCACCAGCTATCTATACCTTTTATACTTGCTGGTAACCTGAATAGACCATCCAAAGGTATGTTCGTAGAAGCAGATACTATCTGTCGAATCCTTCCTTTGTACGTTAGTGCTTAAATGAACAGGCATCAATAATGCGTGAAGAGCTAAGAGCTAAACTGTTCGTTTTTAAACTACTCGGCTCCCTAAAACAACTCCAATGGAACAAAGCGGCTGGACCAAACCTAAATCGCAACACAAAAAACGCGCTTGACTGGCCGAAATTATTCAATGCTTGCTTACGACATAGACATTTATCGACAAGCCGGAATGAAGAGCCACATCAAAAAAAAATGAAGGTAATCCGCTCAGTTAACCTCCATGAATGACAATAGCCAAACAAAGCTATTACGAGCGTCAAGCTTTTTAACATGTCGGCTAACGAAATTCGTGCAAGCTTGTTTATGTACTCCGGCTAAATAGAATGGATTTCGTACAGGACGTTTGCCCTTACAACGTACGACATACTGCTTTAAAAGGTACACCATGTCTGTCCTAAACCAAAGCAGGCGTTCTTCACGATACTTACGGATTTTAATCCGGCGTTTGATATGGCTCCCGAAAACAATTCAATAAAATTTGCAGAATTCACAGAACACTTTGCATTTAGTCTGGGCAGTATCGCAGCAAAACCTCATAAGTATAACGGCATGGACTAACTAGAGCCATTCGTTCAATAAACTGGCGTTGCATAGCATGCCTGAACCATCTGCTATTGTCTCTGCTGCTAAATGACACATCATTCCCTGTTTAAAATCTAACGGATTAGGTAAAAACGACGCTGTATGCCAGCGATCTTGCCACCTTTGGAAAGAGCCGGCTTCATGCTCAGCAAGCTCAGGTAAAACTTTCGCGTTACGTAGATGTCGCTGAACTGTTGATCAGTCTAGAACAAGACAGAGGTCATGAAGTTCTATTTTGGGGACCACTGTATTATCTCCTATACGCTCCATATCGGCGAAACGACTTTAAAGTAAGAGAATAGGTTCTTATCTTGCCTATAAACGGCCGAACCGAATGCGATAATCGATCATCTCTATCGTGGGAGTTTCGTGCCCTCAAGACTCCTTGTGCAAGGTATTTACCTCAAAAGGCAGTCCCGATCACTTTCTATAAGATCCAAATTGTTTGGAATCACTTTTCATCGAAGCAACTCAAACGTTCATTTTTAACGCACTCCGTAGACCTATACCGTTCATCATTTAACACATACGTGTGTTTCCTGGGCAACACACAGCTATTTGCAAAAGATCTAAAACGCAGATACCAGCTTTCC
Organism: Varroa jacobsoni; assembly: GCF_002532875.2. Lineage (NCBI taxonomy): Eukaryota > Metazoa > Arthropoda > Arachnida > Mesostigmata > Varroidae > Varroa > Varroa jacobsoni. Next base: position 12,667 of record NW_019214878.1, on the reverse strand, counting down.
ATCATCCCTGCGTGTTTTGGGTTCATCGTGTTCGGGACAGAATATGGCAGAGATCGATCCTGGCTTTGATATTACGAGACCTATGTTTAACGAGGCTTGTAAAGGGCTGGACAGAAAAACCGGGTAGATAACCGCACGTTTTGATGTTCATAGATTTCACCATATCATACATGGTACTGTGGATTTTTATTTGTCGGAGGCTACAGGTATCTGCACAAATATGACGCAATATGTTTTTGGTGCCACGTGCTAGTAGGCAAACCAGAATTTTAATAGCGTTTCATGCTTTTGTCCAATAGAACTGTATTACTCTAAGCACAGATATTTTATTTTATTTTACCCAAAGTTGTTATAAGAGAAGGAGTTTTATTTGATCTCTAAAAGCACAAACTAGCTGTCCGTTGTTTTATCTTCGCATTGGTAAGCGTCTACACAAGCAAAGTTTCATTTCACTTAGAGCTTTCTCAAATCTGTTTTGAGGCCTTCCCTTTAACCCCTACCCAACTCATTCCCATCAATCCGTTTCCCAAACAACTTCTTGCAACACCTATAACCTTATGGCCCGGACCAGAAGCCACCAACGGCAACGAAGCGACATCCTTTGCACAAACAGGCTTTTGTGTAAAGCGCATTTCGTGTCGCGGAGCGAAAACTGCCAATCCACTCATCGATACCTAGCAGAACAGTTACTCAGAAACTAGTGATGTTTGCTGAATACCCGTTCATAGAGTAGCAAATATGTCTTCAGCGCTGGCAACGTAAGTCGAAATAGATCGGACGGAGTTAGGACAGACAATCCCTTCATAAATTCAGGTGAAATCTTATAAAGCTCATTCGCCTCTTCGGTAACCCCGTGCAAGTGCGGGACCACTGCTGGTAGCCAGACTAAAAGGATGAAGTCATCTTCTCAGCGATCTCCAAGCGGACAGAGATACTTTACAACAGACCTGATTGACGCCTAATAAACTCTGACATTACCCCTCCCCCCTTTTCTAAACCGGACTTCCAGCACACGCTTTACGGAGTCTGGGATTACTTTCACTATGTATTATAATAAAAGAAGAAAAACCAACGACAGCGCGGGGCGCGGTAGAAATGTGGAAGGCGTACGACTAGTTTCATTGGAAGCAAACTCCAGTTGACATTGTGATCCTTTAATGATTGTTATTAAAATTATATAGGCTATAATCTTTGTTCTCTCTGAAACCGCCACCTAGAGGAAAACTTTATTAAGCTTTATTAAATTAGCCATAAACGTTAATCATTTGAACACGAAGTTTCTGTTTAGCTATATGTCTTTAAATATATAGCGAAATATAGTACACAATTGCTCATTAAACTATCAGTTACTCGAAGGAATAACCACTCTAAATATTTTGCATACTATTTCGTGTTGCTATTTTCGAACGTAGTTTTCCAATGAAACGTTTTCTTGTATTTTTCAATCCGCGAAACGTTATGTCTATCGTATTCTGGGCGAATATAACACTATATGGAGACCACTCTTCAGGAAAAAATTTTTACAGATTTATACATATGTGATTTATGAACATATTAAAAGACCTACGAACCTTACAGATACTTGATCGGGTTGAATACTTAAATTAAACAATGTGAACTTTATTATGGAAGAAGCACATTCTTTCAGTATTAAAAAATATCTTCAACTCTACAGCCTAGTTTCTAAATAGACAGCACTGTCTAGTCATTTTTATTTTGTTCTTGTCACCGACGTAAAGACCGGTAATATAGGTCACGGACCTCACGCAAATTTACAACAGTACTCTTGTTTTTTTGACTGAAGCCAGTTGTCCTTAATGTATGACTACTACTAAACCGCTCAGTATGGTGCATGATGAATATTAATTCCATATCTCACGGTGATGCTATATTATAACGGTGCAAAATTTCGTGACCTACTATAAGAACATTGAAACTCTAGTGCGAAAAATTTGTGACATTGGAACTGCTCGCAACGTCGTACATTCAAACAGTACCCAAGTTCCGAGTTTCTTTTTGTAGACATATACATGTTTAGATAATATAGTCGTTTATGGATTCTTTCAAACTAAATAACCTGCAATCTTGAACTAGATAGTATATAAATAAATCAATTTCCATGAAAGTTACGTTAAAACGGTATTCGAAAATTGTTCAGGCTCCTGAAAATATGATGAAACATTGCCATTAGTTTTCGAATACAATCCGCATTTTGTTTTATATTGGAAAAACTCCGGAGTCCGATTTCTTTTCCACCTCTCTGTTAATAAACTAAAGAATACAAACGCTAGTGCAAGCGGAATATATTTATATTAACCAAAACGCGTTAATCACTGCAGACCTAGATTTTCCATTTGTCGTTTTAGTATAATTTCATCCTCATCGCCATAGACAGGATCAGGAATATCTGACACTAAATCAGCATTGAAGCGAATTATACTAAGGTCGTTAAACACGTCTTGGTAATGGAACACATTCTTCAGAGACACCTGAAATATGCAAAGTTTGTGTGCTATATATAACGGTTAAAAAACGGTGCCACAAATGCAATCGTTTTCGCTAACTTCAACGCTGATGCTGCAAGCACCAAAATGCAGCAATCAACTTATTATTATATCGCAAATTAAGAATATTAATAAAACAACCTGAGTGTCTAATTTTATGACGAAAACATTCATTCGTTCATTAGGCTGTTAGAAGCGAATCCAGCAGACTTTGGAGCGAATAACTTTTGAACTAGTTGGGTTAAAATTATGATTTCTAATCTAATAAAATTACTCTTGTTCATTTTTTACGCATTTGTCCCAGTGTTCTGGCAGCTTCTGAACAGCCATATATCAAACATTAACGATTCCATACGTAGTTTCTCTATTTGTGGCTTCTAAGTGTAAATTGACAGTGGAATATGCTTGCTCAGCAGTTGCCCTTTTTGGGCTATAGAAAGCCTCGTAATGACGTAGGATTAAATCGAAAGATAAGCGGGTTAAAGCCAACACCAAATATTCCTTTGCTTAACATAAGAAGTAATTGAGACATCATTATAAGGTCTGACGTTGATATTTGGTAACAAGTAGCTAGACATCGTGCTTTCGATTGCCCTGCCAACGATCTACAAGTAGTATAAAAGACTCGAAATAACGGTCTGCATTCATTGTTTTATTTCTGGAAAATGTTTCATAGCGAGCTTTGATATCCCTTGCAAGTTCTACCATCGCATTACGTCCAAGCCATTTTCCCGCTTGGTCCCTCTCCGGCTAGCCGTAGAGACTGAACCATGACCCTTCTTCAATGCTGCGTTCTTCTTCGTTCAACACACATCTCCGTTCTTGAAATGTGTACACCCCTCATATACTGCGCTGAGACCTTTATTTAACGAACTTTTCGCAACGTTGTGGATTTCGAAGAACAAAGATTTGACCACTTTCACCACTTGAACGTTGATTTTCCTGAAGCAAGCTTAACCGGTTTTCACGCACAATTTTCTATAGTATTTACCAGTTATTTCATCTGGTAGCGGCGCATAGTTGAAAAGCTATTCAGTCTCAAAATTTACCGGATTCATTTGTAACAGCCTAATAACATTTGATTACTCAAGTCGCTAGCAATCTTGAATAGTCGTCTTCAAAATGACAAATAACAGCATAAACGGACCTAATTGTGGCCTCTCAAAAGATTAGTTTGCTTAACCAAATTTATTTTGAATGCGATGTTTTCGCACAGCTACTTGCCTCTTCAAATATATCCTGACATCCTTTTAGTGCAGGATATTTTCCTCGCCGCATCCTGTTTTCAAACTCTACGCTGCCAAATATAGTTCGAAATGAATTGCCGTAAATTGTCATATGACTTAGCTGATGTCTAATTGATAAACACAAAGAGCAGTACGATGAATATAGAATTAGAAACGGATGGATTTTTCATGACTTTTTTTATTCAATTTACATCGACCACTTTTCATACCAAATCAGATCCTTTTACATTCAGAAAAGATTTAACAGTACCGATCTTGCTTTAAAAGGGTCTATTTTGATTTGAAATTGGTATTTATCCATACAATGTAATACGTTTAAAAAGGTAAACAAACAAACAGACACAATACCTGTTGGCATAAAGAACACTATTAAAAAGAGGTCTACCACAGTGCGGCATAAAGAACAGCGTCTTCCTGCCAGCAAAGGCGAGACGGCCCTCGTTGTTTTCGTAAAGGGTTTCAATTCCGACGTCTTCTAATACGCGTCTATCGGAGCTAGCAAACAAGGGATCATAAGCGACACAACTTAAAGGTTCGAGCTGCTCCTTCAATAGAAAAAGCATTGCAGTTTGCCATCGTGACGTCATACTGTAGCATGTCTGAAGTGGATAGGCAGAGATAAAGAAATATATATATTTAGTTAGATTTGTAATCAGGTAACGGCACTGTAACAAAAAGCACAACCGCATTTCCAATAGAACTTATATGAACTTTTCAGAACTGATCGCATTTTATTTTAAGACGCCAAATGTCCGCTAGTGAAAATATCATGAATGAATATCATATCCAAATGTATCCACTTTTATTTTGGTACGTGCAAAACCAATAGCTAGTACCACTTTTTGACACCTGCGATTAGAGCTTCGGCAGATTTAACCTCATACATCGATTACCGCTAATCAATATACAATCTTGTAAGTCCAATCTAAATTATGAAAAAGGCTAGCATTTTGTATGTACATAGGAGAAGCTTTAAAATCAACGTTTACGTATTGCTTCAAAGTATAGCAGTTGAGTTCTGGCAGTACCACGAACTCATCGAATAAATTGTCTGTCAGGGAGACGTTGCATTATTATATTTTAGACGTGATACTGAACACTGAAAATACGTTTTCTAAGGTGTATTATATATATCTACCATTGACTCAGTAAAGGTGAATAGAACTGAAATTGAAAAAAAATTAAACCTAATCGCGCAGCTATTTAGATAGCAGATAGAGAATCGTTGTAAACGTACCTGACCAAGCCCCAAGCAAACGAGAACTTCGAAAGAATCTGTTCCGAGAACGTTTTTGACTTGGTTCCAGTATTCCGACGAAGCTAATTCCTGTTTAGCCCGTTCTAGGTCAGATCTTACGACAGCGTCATCTACAGGCTCGGTTTCTTGTAGACACTGATTGCCGCTCACTAGAGACAAATGGTACTCAATTAAAAAATTTAATAACTAATTTTAATAAAGTAAAAAAACTCATACTGCAAAAATGTATTAACTGGTGCTTAGAATTTCAGTTTGGCAGATGAAACCAGATACGTTAATGACCTCGGATACACGTAGTTAGGGTGAACGTACCGGCCGCTGAAGCAGTCGTTAGTACCTTCGATCGACTTTTCCGCGATTTTGTTACCAATACAAAATCTCCCATCTGAAAATTCAGGCCAAAAATCAAAATGCTAGCAGTGCGTACAAATTCGCTGGATTTTAGATATTCTCCTAAATTGTAATTGAAGTTCTGTCGTGATAAATTTTCTGTATTTGTTAGATGCTGATCGTGAAGCGATAAGTCAAAATCACTTAATGCATCTGCGCCAAGATCTCATTGCATGGAACTTTGACTTCAGGCTAACCCTCTCAGATCTCTAACAAGGAAAGCATTCAACATTTGCTCGTTAAAGAATTTCCCAAAGCGTCAGTGACGACATATAGTTAGGCCTTGCCTCTCCCTTTTTTTGTAAAACAATAGAACGTGACAATGCATACAGGCGTTAAACGAAGGTATATAAGTATAAATTACAAAGCGTTACTCTACAGCGTCAAAAGGAAATCAGGTCAAATCCAAATCATTCTGGGTACGTGCGTCTAGGATAGCATGTTGTACACGTATCGATTTCTATGATGCGCAAGTCTATACATACGTTTGTATTTCGATTTGAGAACATAGTGCATGAACAAACACAGAGTAAATGATTCTGCATCCACTTTCCTTTTTATCGCGTGCTTTTACTGCGAGGATTACGTAATCTGTAGATGTGACAGGCTTTATACGATGATCTATTATTGAAATCAAAATACGCTAATTTCTAATATAAGAAGCGTTTCGTCTAAAGGTAGAAAGCGAATAGGCTCAAAAAGACACTGACCGTTTAATAGATTATGACCTTTTCATAATAACACACCATATTGGAACATTTTTTCGCCATTTTTATTACTTTACATTTAATAACTATTTTAATTAGTTTCTTTTTCGTTTTCGCTTATTATCTAAAACATGTTTTTTGCTTCTGTGGGTGTTGATTTTAGTGTTTAAAGATTAGAATCATCCTAGCCAACTCTCGCTGCCTCTTGCACTACCCTACTGAATTCTATATGTTATTAATTTGTCTACATGAGTTCATTGAGTTAGTTTTTCTTTCTTTTCATTTCGTTCTAATTTGCTTATGCAAAAAAGATTAAAAAAAAAGATATTTACCTTCTTTCTTAGAGACGGTAATGAACTCATATAGTTCTTTGGTGTAACCCTTTTTAAAGGCTAAATTGTCTATAACTTACTCTGATCAAATAATTCAGCATAGCGCTTTCTTTGATTGCGTATTTTTTTGCTTAATAAGCTTTAGCAATTGTGTAAGATATGACGTTGTTGATAAGGCTCGTTTCCAACATTCATTCAGCGATTTGTCGACAAAAGTAAGCAACGAAGGAAAGGCACAATGAGTCATACACAGTTTTGTCATCGTTGTCGTATCCCAGAGTTTGACACACATTCTTGGCTGCATGTTGCATATATTTTATTATGATAGTACTCTGAGCCTTCTTTTATAGGTGTTGTACATTACAAGAATTCACTTTGCACGCGTTATTTTTTGATCATATAATAATAAGAATAATAACCGCCAGTCTAGTAACGAGTATAATAGCGATAACAATCACAACTATTTTTAAATAGTACATTTCAATAGTAGTATACATACTAGTCACTGTTGCTCTAGCAAAAATAGTCGCAGAAACGAACAGTTGAACGCAACATTGAACATCGAAAAAAAAAGGTTTACCCGAAAGGTCACTGAAAATTTTGCTAGTTCCATGGAGATCTTTTCAAAACAGAGCCTAAACGAGCAAACAAAAATAAAAAAAAAGATGATAAAATATAATAGATACAATATCGTGGATATATTAATAATGTTTAATTATATATTTTCGTGTAATTAGCGCTGGATGCAGTATGTCGATGCACTAACATTTATTTTTAAATTCCATTAAGGCTAGCAAATCTTTTAATTTTAATAGAATCATAAGCTTGGCCTAAAACGGCCTAGTTCAATTAAATATAGCGAGCGACTTAGATAAAAATATATGACAAAAATGATATACAACACTGCAATTCCTAAGCATTAATGTTTCGCCAGCTTTCAAGCGGAAATAAAGTCTCTTAACCCATAACTTTAATCACATATCAAGAGTGTAAATAATGTCTCTATAAGAATACTACTTTCTTAGTTGACAAGTCAGTGGTATGCGTACACAGCAAAAATGAATTAAGACGAGTTTAGTCTCGACAATGTGACATCCCAGACATCAACAAACAATATATTGGTATAATCTATATTAAATGCATTAGTAAGTGCGACAATAATTTCCCTAATTTTTAATTATCGTAATATAGCAAGAAAGCGATATTTTAGGGGTAACGGTTGCAAAAAGTCATCCAACAGTCTCTAATACTACTCGGTGGAGTTCACACCGCTTATAAGAGACGTTCAGTACCTCTTAAAACAGTTAATACTGTAATGTCCCGAACAATTAGACTAAATATGTTAGCCGTTAATCTGGCTTCCATCAGCGCTTGCCACATGAGTGATTTATTTTAATGTAAATGCCGAAGCCATCTGTAGTGTGCACTCCCCTTTGAGTACAAATGCAATTTGAACACAATAAATAAACAAATTATAGACACGTCTTTGAATACAGCGAAAGCATAACTCCAGTCAATATTAATCAATATATTGAATATTACCGTTAAATGAGCAAAAGTTTTGACAAACAGGGGACTTAAACAAGTTCGCTTAGCGAATTTCGAACTTCGAGCGAATTTAACAATTATACTTCGCATACAAATGCGAAGTATAATTGTTAAATATACAATTGTAAATACTATGAAGGAGGTTCCATAATGGTCACTTAGGCAGCTACAACAGAATGTATATTTAAAATAAAAATTGACCATCAACAAAAGCTGCTTGTTCATCTCAGTGTATCATTATTTTTTCAAATATTTAACGTGAAAAAGTACCATTAATCGTAGACCTACAGCGGTACAGAGGATTCCATGGAAAAATCTGGCGTTTTCCGTTTTACCTTAAGTTCGAAGAGACCCGAAAAGTTGTCCCCATGGAAGTAGAGGCGTCTATCGAAAGTTAATGATAACGATGGCCGTACACCAATGTGTACACATCATGGTCATCATATAAATGTACCAAAGATATTTTCTGTCGCTGTTATGTAATCCCATATCTAGCGTTGGTTTATAAACATCCAAGCAAGCCCGGCACCGCAGCAAAGTGCTCCCACGGTGAGAAGAGCCGTGGGCATCCTACTAGCAAAAGGTGGTGCGCTGTTGGGAGCGGATAATGCCGCCTTGAGCATGCCACTAGGTCCCGATGTTGCCATGACATCCTCATTGCTTCCATTGCGATCGGTAAGGAGCATATCACAGCTGGCTGCCCGTATGTCTTGGCTGCATCGCAAACCGCTCTCAGCAAGGCTGGACGAATAGTTATGTACGCGATAGCCGCGAAGCTCAGCGAAGAACGGCGAAAAAGCGCTCTGCGGGAATAGGTCAAAAGGAAAAGTTTCCTCCTTGATATTCCGGAGTAAGCGTTTTAATGTAGTGGCTTTAAAGGTTTCATTATTGGGGGCTGAATACGCGGAAAACACGGGTTCGCAAGCGGTACCACCGGAACTGCTAGCTTGGTCGGCAACCAACTTATGCAAGCTATAGCCGATAATAAGTAGCTCCGAAAGGCGATTATGTTCTTCGTATGCGCTAAAGATTGCTTCAATAGCGGCAACGTCAGGAGAAGGAGCAAAGACAAGGGTTGGACCCGGAGCCCGCACCGTATTTTCAAGCATCTCAATATCTTCAGGTACCCCTGCATCCCCACGGTGAACGAACGCATGGCTACGAAGACTCTCCTTCTCGAGGTCGATTAAAGATGAGTCCAGAAAAATTCTGAAAACAGTAGATCATTCCAATAATATCAAACTTCCGTTATCAACGAATAAAAGGACAGAATGAACTAAGGGTCCAGTTAGGATGATCGAATTTGCTTTTGAACTTAATGAATAGCCTATCTATTGAATTTGTGTTAGCACGAAAACATAAATTACTTATGAGATTTATTCGCTAAACGAGATACTGTACTTATTAAAGGATTACGGCCAAGCAGACGATGCGATAAAATTTCGCTTTATATCTGATATACATTATTAGAATAAGAATTCAATTAATTTTGATACAGATTTTCATTTTTTAATAACGGATTTTGCTGATTCCATATTAGCACACTAAGATCGATTAAATCAACGATTTTACCATATGCAACAGGTTTAACACGTAGAAAACAATATATCCTGCTAAACGTAAACTATGTGCTTGTTTAATTTCGTCGTTCTTTTATTTGCTAGATCCCAGCAAAAAAAATAGTAATAAAGTTCTAAGATGTATAACTGCCTCAAGATGTGTGCAGATGTAACGACTGCTAGCAAAAAAATATAACACTACAGAAATTTGAACTAGCGGCATAATAAAATAGCGGTTTTATTTGAAATCGTTCTTTTTTTATAACAGAATTTTTCAGGTTGAGAAAGATAAAGTCTCTTAAAAGCCTTACAGTCTTTTTATAGATTATTCGTTTTATGAACTACCAAACTGTTGTAGAGCTAGCCAACTGTATGAATCATGACTGGAATCTAAGTGCGCAAGCCGAGGTGCTAAGTGATTGGTTACTACATCAAAAACATCGAAAAGCACAGCTTACCGTCGTTTGGGAACTGCGATCTCTAGCAGTAGCTCCATCATTGCCGCTTGCCAAAGCGACTTAGAATTCTGAGAGAACCTCCCAAGAGGTAACACCACAAAACTTTCAACGCTACCCTGTCCAATAAAATCCTTGATTGGAGCCGTTATCAGACTATTGTTTACCAATTCAGTTCGTAGTTCATATATCTTTGCGCTAACAAGCTTTGACGCCGCGTCCATGTCTGAGCTATCACTTCGAATGGTCTTTCCCCGCGCTGAACTTCGATTGATATCCCGCCCTGTCACCCTTTTCAGAGGCAGCTGTTCACCTTTTTCCTCGCTACGTTCTTTAGGGGTACTCGTCTTGTTGACTGAGGTCTCAGCACCAGATGATAACCTACTCGACAAGCCGCTTTTGGTATTGGGAGTGCCATTCGTCTTCGGCTTTTCTGTTTGTCGATTGCCGACGTTGACCTTGGCCTTAGCTAAATTTAATGAAGTCTGCTTATCAACACCACTCAAAGGTTTTAAGTGGTCCTGAGAGCGTTCTTTCTCCGCGTGTATCGCCTGACCTGCAGCAGTATGGTCAGTAGTCTTTCGCGTCTGTTTGATAGTTGCGCTTGATGCCAGTTTTTTAGGGCCTACGGGACTACGACCTGAAGTGGTTTCCGTGCGAGAAACAGGTGTTGAACCTTTACGAGCCACCTTGGGGCTTCCACCTGAGCTTAGAGTGGATCGGCTTCGGGCACTAACGTTCGACACTTGACGCGTGACGCCGACCGGGCGACGTGACGAACCTTTTGAGTTTGCGGACTTTTTACTCGTCATCGACGAATCCATTGCAAATGACTGATTTAGAAACAGACAAACAAAAAACTATAACGGGTCCCTTTTTCTTTTTGTGCACTGTTGAACGTATCCGGTAACGGTACGCAAGCTTTTTATAACTATTTTTACCTATATGAATGGACCACAATGAGCCTAAAGGGTTAAGGCTGGCTTACCCTTGTCCCTACACAGTAGCTGGTCAATCAACAACAGACATATGCATACAATGAGCATCCCTTACCACCTTTATGCACGATCGAACAACAAGCCGCAATACTGATCCCATCAATAGTTGTTGCTCAACGGTAAGGCAATGTCAATCGCTAATAAACATTACCCACAGTACGAAGTCGACTGGAGCGGTTCCGCCAGGGGGCTGACGATGCACATGTATCCAATGCTCAACGCACCAAAGAGTCAACCATTGCGCCCCGACACGACCACAAAACAACATACACAGACAGTAAATTTGTTATGCTAGTAGCAGACGACACGATTCGGATAGAACTTCACTGCCACCTGGTGATGATCCAGGAAACATTTTGCAATAGATTCAATGTTTCTACTGTAAAGGAATATAGCCATTTGAGTAATGCTTATTGGTCAAATGCTAAGGGCAGGGAAGTAGAGAATATCATATATGGAAGAGTGAAGTATTATATCACTAGATTAAAAACATTAACACTTCTGAAAAAAACAACAAGTACAGTAAAATTAATTCAGTAATTTTCATAATAAGACCTTGGAGAGTCAATGCGGTACGCGTATACCGTGTACCAACAACCACGGAAAAATATTTTGCGTTTCACGTCCAGTAAGCATTGCTCTGGATGACTGGTTTTTTCTAGCATAAATCGTAGTGTGTCGACGCCCGATTTTAAACCTAATTACCTTTGTATGCGCTTTGAATTTGTCTAGTTTATTAATCAAACTAAACAAATTCAAAGTTCCCTGCAAGAAGAGGTATAAAAACGTAAAAATAATAATTCAGTTTTATTAATGCAGATCGGCCGCTAGAGAATTTCTATAGAATAATGCTTTTCATAATAGAGAACAAAGAACATATACGAAAAAGGTACCTAATAAAGGAAAAATACGTCTCTATCTCCTTTTTAAATAAAAATGTTGTTTTCGTTGGTGCATTAGGAATTGCTATCATTGAAAGTACCGCAAATTTAAACACGTAAGAATTTGAAGTACCATGAAGTTAATGTTTTCAAACTCATATCCGACGAAAATGATTACAATGACTCTAAGCAAAAAAAGAGAAAAATTATAAGTCTGTGTTGTCTCGATCTTTGCCCTTAGTCTCCGTTCTACCTGTTGATAATATTGCTCACGGATCTTATTAGCCAAATGACATTTTGGGAGTAGTCCATAAATGAAAATAGCGCAGTAAATATGTTGCCAAGCCTAAGTCAAAAGTGTATTACCTTTTACCTTTTTATTTGATGTCTTCCGCAGTGTTGTTTAGGTTTTTACTCTACCATCATACACTACACTAGAACGCTTTCAGCAAAAACGTCGCATATTACAAAATTCTAGATTTACTTGTTCGACTCACCGAATCTGCTTTCGAGTATTATTACTATGGTGCTGCTGTTTTTGGATTAAAATAAATATAATATAAACTATTCGCAGAACACCTGAGTCATGTGTTTATAATAGGCTATTCTTCTGATAAACAGTTCATGTTGTTTTTAAGATCGATGAACAAAAAATAAACGCGTTCTGTTCTGTTTATTACACATTATACATTAATACATACTGGCTAATCTTAACTGCCTCATGAGATAAAATTTTGACTTCTAATGAGCGAATTTCGCAAGTAAAATTTAGCAAGCCTGAATTATAT